>NC_092413.1:129360139-129660382 GCF_040894005.1 Engystomops pustulosus | reverse complement strand
GTCTGACACAGAATATAGATGCATATAAAATATTTTTTTTAACCTATTCTATTTTGTTGTAGCTAGGAGCAGTTATTTACTATCCCGGGCAACACCGGGAGCTAGAACTAGTTTGCTACAACTAGTTCAACATAAAGCAGGAGAGATAAGGAAGAAACATGAAGGGATTGAGAAGTAACAGACACCTGTGTGGGATTCATGTCTGTACATGGAATATAGTTCGCTGTAGGGAGCAGGTCCAAAAAAGGAGACAGTTGTGGTACCTAAGATCAAAGATTATCCTTCAAAATTAATTCTACAATTTATAGTGGGAACTTTCTCAATGAGGAGGAAAATTTATAAGGAAAGGCATAGGTGGAGATAATTGTCTTTAGAGACCACTTTTTTGTATGTTTTCAAATAATGCTGTATACCATGCAGTATTGTTCAGTAAAGTTCTGTTTGATTCTGAAGACACCCAATTTGTATATATTTTTTCAGTTTTGTTAATTAGTCCTACATGCGTTGCATGTATAATAGAGTTGTAGGTGTCTCACAGTCATGTTAAGAATTTGCACATTGAATTTGCTTGAATCAGTTTAAACTAATGTCATATGAGAAAATACCAGTATATACTGCAGATCAGTATAGGTAGGACATGAGAGGATGTGTGGTCTGTGTTCCCCAGGCTTCATTATATAACCACCCTGACCTGTTGTTTATGGGCAACCAAAAACGATCAACTACTCACCTGGCTTGTAGCCAGCAGAGACTTTGAAATCTGCTCCTTGCATGGTTTTTTCCAGAGGTACCAGAACCCCTGGGCAAGATAGCCGCCACTCCCCTGCTGAGGCACATGTTCAGGCGATGGCCTTTTTAATCGAAATCCCCTGCTTGGCATCACTGAGGCTATGCAAGTCCATGTTATCTGACTCGCAATTTAGTTATCCCATCTACCTTAGTTGACCTGGTGGGACCCTTAACCCCTCTACTTTCACAAGGTTCTAAGGATTTTCTTTGGGCCTACATTTAACAACTGCCCTCTAAACAAGATTTAATTAATGAAGTGAAAGAGGCATGTAGCAATGAAATCTTGTTTGTTACATTGCCCATTTTGGCTCCATGGATTATGGTTAAAATATTATCGTTAAACATAAAGGGCTTGAACTCTGAAGTAGAGAGGCATCTAGTGCCCCAACTGCTTCCTCAGGGGGTTAAAACTCTTGTAATGGGTTTTTGCAGTCTATGAAGGTTGGATAATCCCTCACCTACTACTCTCCTCCACACTTCACACATTCCTGCCTAGATTACTTCATAGGTAACATCCCATGCTCTTTGTACCCTAGCTTCAGCCGATATTGGGACATTGAGTTGGTCCGATCCTGCCCCTATCACTCTAAGGTTAGGATCACCCTCTCATATTTTAGTGCCTGCTCATAAGCAGAGAAGTACAGTTAATTGATCATTGGAGTCTAGGGACTCTCCTCTCCTCCACAGATCTGATTCTGATCACATTGTACTAGTATTTTTATTCATATACTTGTATTCATTCTCAAGCACTCAGTACCCTATAATAGCACATACTCTAAGCTGCAACATACTACCATGAGGGAGCTCTGGGGTGATCCTACATAATACATGAGTACAAATTTAAAGTATACACAGGCCCAGTCTATCATTGATGCTCATGGAGCACCAGCACCAGGCCCCATGATGTGGATTATTTAAGATGCAGGATTGAAATGTCCTCCTGCATGATCCACATGATCATGAAGCCATGTGGGAAGAGGAAGGTGCTGAAATCGGAGGTGAGTACTGTTTTTTAATTTTTTTGTTGACAAGTGGTGCAAAAGGGGAGAATCACTAAGGGAAACCCTGTCTAAATTGATTACTAAGGGGGGACCCTGCCTAATGAATTACTATGGGGGGCCTCCTAATAAATTACTAAGGAAAGGGCTGCCTAATGAATTATTAAGGAGGGACTGCAAAAAAAAAAACACTAAGGGGGGAGGGGGGGGTAGGCTTCCTAAAGAATTACTAAAGGGCATCCTGCCTAATGAATTACTAAGGAGGGGGCTGCCTAATAAATTACTAAAAAGGGGCTGCCTAAGGAATTAATAATTAGTAATTCATTAAGTAGTGCCCCCTTTAGTACTTCATTAGGGTCCCAATTAGTAATTCATTAGGCAGGGGCCCCCTTAGTAATTCATGGGGGAATTACTATGGGGAGGCCTTTCTAATGAATTACTAAGGGGGGAGCCGACCTAATAAATTACTAAGGAAGGGAGCTTGCTTACGCATTACTAAGTGAGGTGTTTGCATATTGAATTACTAAGGTGGGACACCTACATTACATGGATTATTGGCTGGGTATGACTGTAGATTAATTTAGGGATGTTGATACTGTTTAAAGATTATTGGGTGCTGTTTATAATGAAGCGGCTAAAGTGTATAATTATGAAGGAAAATGTATATAATATAATTAAATATATATTTATTCAGGGAATATACTATACCCCTGACACATAGTCAGTTGTGGTTTAAAGGGTATATATGAAATACAGGTATATGGAGGGCGCAATGGCCCACATTTATTAAAGTGTTTGTCCCAGTTTTCTGTCTGAATTTGCACTGAAAAAGTGCACAACTGCTTGTACATGTATATATAAAGGGGCAGATTTACTTACCCGGTCCTGTCATGATCCAGTGGCGCGTTCTCTGTGGAGGATTCGGGTCTTCCGGCGATTCACTAAGGTAGTGTGCCCGATGTCCACTAGGTGTCGCTGCTGCGCTGAATTCCGTTGAAGTTCACTGAAGTTCACCGTCCTACGCTGGGTGCAGGTAAGCGTGTCAAGCGACACTTTTTTTTTTTAATGTGGCGCTGTTTCCAAATCTGTCGGGTTTTGTTGCAGCCACGCCCCCCGATTTCCATTGTGTGCATGCCGGCGACGATGCACCACAATCCGATCGTGTGCGTCAAAATCCCGGGGCAATTCAGGGAAAATCGGCGCAAATCGGAAATATTCGGGTAAACGTAAACGTGATTCGGGCCCTTAGTAAATGATCCCCCATGTGTCTGTGCCAGTTTTGTGTTGCAGTTGTACTGTGTCCGACAAGACTGAAAATATGTGCACCTAAAGGTGTGTGTTAGTGCTTAGTCGGAGTTTACGCCACATTTATTACTGTCACGTGCCACAATTCTGTCTTCTTCACAATTCTGCAGCAAAAAAAAAAGGTGCACACTTCCAAAACAGTGTGAAGGGTGCTCCAGATGAATGAAAACCATGTGGGCATAGTGCAGCCGTGACACAAATATTCTGTGGACACTTTATAAGTACATGTGCAAGCAGTTTTCACTGAAAAGAACATGATAAGTCAAACAAAAAACAGGGGCTTTAATAAATGTGGGCCAATGAGTGTAATTCTGATGTGAGGAATATATATGATAACAGAGGCCCAAATTTATAAAAACTAGTGCAAACTGCACTATGTGAAGTATGCCTATGGAGTGTACAGGCATACTTCACAGTTTAATCGACTTTAAAACAGCGGAATTTTTTTTCCCCCTTTGTTGCACGTGTTGTGCCTTATTTATTAAGTGTCGCCACCACAATATTGTTGCTTTTCCAGCACTCATGACTTACTTATTTTTTGCTCTCGAAGTGTGCACATTTATTTTTGTTCATGCTGTAGAATTGTGACGCACATCAGTAAAAAATGTGCCGCAAACTCTGACCAAGCACTAATGCCCTTTTAGGTGCACATTTTTTCTGTCTTGTCGGATACAGGGCACCTGTGATACAAAACTGGTGCAGACACTTTCTAAATACATGTCCAAGCACTTTACACATTCTTTTCAGTGCAAAGTCAGATAGAAAACGTTTTAATGAATGTGGGCCAATAACCATAAGTGTGTTTTTTTTCATGTCAGTTTCATTTTTTACCCTGATGAAACTTATGGCAGCTGATATATGTGCATGCATCAAAACTTGTAGGTAAAAAGCGTCTTTAATAGGAAATCCACTTATATGTTAAACGTGACTGCACTTTATTGCTGTCAGAAGGATATGGTATGTTTGGCTCACCAACCTCAGATAGCATTTTATTAACCTTCAGCACATGTGCTTTTCTATATAAAAATTTTCAACTGTAATTGATTGGAACTTTATATGTTCTTGACAGATCTTCAGCAAATATTAATACATGAATGTTGTCTACTTTCTCTTCTTTTCATAACATTAAGTCTGGGAACTACATTTAACACAAGACATGGACGTGGGGGAACAGCTATCATAGCTGGCGTACGTGCGCTGGCGTATGACAAAATCCCCACCTTTCTGGTATCGCCGGATACATCAAGAGGCTCCAACCTCATAATGGCTGCACAGCGTATATATTTCTACACCAGGTCCTTCCTGGCGTAGTATTGTGCAGCTAATTAGCGACTGGAATACTGCCCACTCCGCCGCTGGCTACATGTCCCATAACGCCTCATTGGCATGGAGATGATGTTAAAGGGGAAATATTTGCAATTGCTGATGGTTTGCTAGCAATTTCAGGGCTTCCATGCATACAGAGGCTGCTGCAGCTTACATTAGGGTTTCTTTCTCACCCCAAGTAATTTAATTAAATAATCTTCAATATTTTTCATAATATCCTATTTGAAGCTACAACTGAATAAGTGACATGTATCGGAATGAGGGAGCAGAATATTATGGTTTCCCCATGTGCAATGTATGCAAGACATTATAGCATATAATACCTATACACTGGGGGGCATGTGCTGGGGCTACCTATATACTGGGGACATTTGCTGAGGCTACCTATATACTGGAGGGTCATGTGCTGGGACTACCTATCTATCCATTGGGGCATGTGCTAGGCCTACCTATATACTGGGGGGCATGTGCTGGGGCTACCTATCTATAAACTGGGAAATGTGCTGAGGCTACCTATCTATATACTGGGGACATTTGCTGTGCTACCTATCTATATACTGGGGCATGTGCTGGGGCTACCAATGTATATACCAGGGGAGTGTGCTGGGGCTACCTATCCATATACTGATGATGTGTGCTGGGGCTACCTATTTATATAATAGGGACATGTGCTGGGGCTACCTATCTATATAATAGGGACATGTGCTAGGGCTACCTATCTATATAATAGGGACATGTGCTGGGGCTACCTATCTATATAATGGGACATGTGCTGGGCTACCTATCTATATACTTGAGGCGTGTGTTGGGGCTACCAAACTATATACTGGGTCATGTGCTGGGGCTACCCATCTATATACTGGAGGTGTGTGCCTGAGCTACCCATATATATACTGGGGTCATGTGCTGTGGCTACCTATCTATATTTTGGAGGTGTGTGCTCGGGCTACCTTTCTATATACTGGATGCATGTGCTTAGTGGAATAGTGTGGCATACACTATAATCCACACATAAATGCATGGGGTGATTTTTTGAGATTCACCCTGTACAACTAAGTACCTAGAAACTGCCTTGGATAGCGTGCACATAGAGACTTGGTAAAGGGCAATAAGGGACAGGCATCAAACTATTAGCTCATCAAAACTATTTTGAAAAAGTTTTGAAAATATTCTGCATTATGCAACCCAAGATATAGAAATTACATGTAGTTAACAGGAAATATGACCCTTTTATGTGAATGGTACTATTGACTGATGATCTGCAACTTATTGCATGCAAGCAAATAGAAGACAAAGACTCAACTTCTTCCCTGGTTCTATTATTTAAAAATAGTCATACAATATATTTTAGGTTAAATGCCTGACCTTTAGCCAGGCAACCAATTCCAGGTAACAGCAGCATCACTTTCTCCTGGTAACAGGACATAGATGTGATTTGTACTGCTGCCTGGTAGACGCTGTGAAAGACACTGTACAAGATAAAAACAATGATTATGAGCCCATCTAGTGGATTTACTAGGAAGTGTTTATAAGAATGGATAAGGTGAACGAACAGTTCCGAACAAAGAAACATTTCATTTTATTGTCTTGTAATTACAAAGTCTTTACTGATCCACATTTGGGCTTTGTTTATTAGGCATTATTTGTTACTATTATCTAAGATTCACTTAATAAAAACTACAAGAATTGGTGGTATTTGCAGTTGCAGCTTGTAAATGGCCAGTTCTCTGTAGTGTAACAAATATATTGTATCTGCAATGTAACCTGGACATTGTTGAATAGAAGCATTTTGACTGTGGCCAGTGAATATAATTAAATCATGTAGAAGTGCGTCATGTAAAAACCAGGGTTCAATGGTTATGTCTCTATTATGGAGTTTTCTAGTGTCCAAGCTCTGAAAAAAATCACAATAAATGGTGTGGTTGTGGCATAAAGAGGGTGAGCACAGCACCAATGGGCCGGCCTGTGCACTAGCTATACGTAGTTTGATCCTGTGAAGGTTATTTAATGAGTGCAGGGTTTGGTTTTTTTCCCCTTTTTTATTTCAATTTCAATACAACAATTAATTTTCCACATTTACATATAACAATAATAAAACGTAATTTCATTTCTCATTAACAATCTAATTTATCTCACACCAGGCTGTGTGTGATGGCACAGGTGCCACAGCCTTCTGACATATTTGATACAACGGAGGGGTGGGAATTTCATCATACCCTCAAGATCTTTGCGCCAACGTATAATTAGAAATTGGAGAATTGGAGATAGATGTGTGCGCAAGACAGAGGTCAATTAATGAAGTATAGTATTGGCTGCTGTAGATTTGGCAGTGCAGTCACATGCCTTGAAAAGTGCCCCGTGGTTTTAGTCTGTTGGAACTCGGGCTGTTATATTTCCAAGTATGGCCAACAATGGTCAGTTCATGCATTCCACATCATGTCCTAGCCAAATATCATGGACTGACCACATTTCCATGAATCATGGACCATGTACTAGCTGGATTTCACAGACCGACCACAGTGCAGAGAACTAGAATTGTAGAGATTAGTGATGAGCCAGGTTCAGCTGAACCCAAAAATTTACGAAGCCCGAACCGAACGCCACTAATAACACCCATGATCAGTGCTGGAATGACACCAAAGATCAGGTGTTGTCCCTTTAAATGCCATTTACGGCATTTAATTCAGTGTACTCACATCCCAGCAGCACATCGGCGAGCAACGATCCTCTACAAAATGCATGGCACCGAACTTTGCGATTAGGGTCTGATCAACACAAATAGTGATATATGATACACAGACTCTTCTTCCACATGGAACAGAAGTGCCAACCTGTAATCATGATAACAGTTTAGTGACGCTAGTTTCCACGGAAGAAAGGATCCCTGCATTATATATCAAACTTTGTCTCCTATTACTTAGACTCTTATTCTGTGGACTTCCAAAGCTTATTGTAAATATCAGCATTAAAACCCAGATTTCGACAGCAGAAATGCCCAGTTTGCATTCACATATTTGTAGCTGTGCAGCAGGATTAGCACTAATGTCCTTCAACCAGGATTATCATCATCACTTGTGTCTAGAATCTATATCATGCCACTTATTTCAACAGCTGAATAGTCCAAAAGTTACATGATCATAAGACATAAAATAAACGGCATCCATATGTATGGGTTATGGCTATGCTAAAAATTACAGCTTACATGCAATAAGAAAAGGAATTGGATAATCTGATTATTCAGGCTTCAGTTTCAATTTTCATTAAATTTTGCTAATTATATCCACACCATAAAGTTGTCTGTACTACAATCTATTCACAAGCCCTATTATATTGTGTTCTGTTTATAATGTTAAGATTGCTTACCACTGCAACAGCCATTGTCTTCCAAAATTTCCCCGGCATCCTGGTCCTGATCTATTAATCTCAGAATACTTCATAGGATAGATAGAGCTTAGCTAAAATGCTAATATTCTGTATGGAGCGCAAAGAAAGTGCACACATGCATGTTCTGAAAGAGGACCTTGTTTTACAGTGGGATGAAGTGACTGTGACTTTGTGTACTGGGAGCACAGCACTGGTAGCCATGTGAATGGGACAGATAAGCATCAGATGTTCTGGTGGGAGGAAAGGCTGCATTGTACACATTTTTGGCTGGAAACCGCATTCTTATAGTAGTTATTCTGCCATTGCTTTTACAATGGAATGTTATGATCAGACCAACAATTTATGCAGAAAAGTGACTGCAAAAGTAAATCAAGAGGTGCTAACAACTAAATACTGCCCTTCTCAAATATGTGGTTCCAAAAATTCCACATTTATCAAAAGTAATACAAAATGCACTATGTCCAGTTAGCTTGTGGAGTGGTCAGGTGCATAACTAGGAGACCAGGGCCCCATAACAGACTTCTGAATGGGGCCCCCATAACCCTTCAGAAAATATACAAATTTGTATACGTGCATACTTATGCGCACACATTTATGCACTGATATGTACATTTATACACTTACACACATTCGTCCCAGTAGCTGCTGACCACATTTGGGAAGTACATAGCATGAATTACAGATGAGAGATCCCTAGTCCTGTCATTCTGCGTATGGTCTTCATTAATCTTGTGCACCCTGCACTGCTTGGGAAGTCTGCACCAACTATTTTTGGTGCACTTTTAACAGAGGCCCACATTTACTGGTGCAAGCACCTTAGTAAATATGAGCCAGAGCTTGCAACACAATTCTGTCAATTCGTAGTAATAAATGCCCCTTTATGTGCATGCAAACTGCAAAGAGCAGACAAACTGGTATAAACACTTCTTACATACCTGTGCAAGCAGTTTGCACCTTCTTTTCAGTGTAAACGCTTTAATAAATGTGGGACAATGACTATAGGGTCTACAGTCACATGCATGAGCCAAATTTCCATGCCACAAATTATGGAGCTAATCCTGCCCAAGCTTGTGGCTCCGGCAGTTTTCCCAGCAGTGGATTGCTGTGCTTTGAACAGCAAATATCACTGTTACAAGGCAATTTTTCACCTGTAATTGGGGCTGCAGAGCTTCGCCAGGTACATTGCAGTAGAGAATTGTAAAAAAAGAAAAAATTAATTCCCCAAGTCTATTCTGGCCTTTGAAGGAAATAAAAAAGAATAAATAAAAAATGAAACATAAAAAGTATACCACCAAAATCGTTTTGCCCCTCCAATCACTATACAACACACAGTTACCCCAGGTGATATTTCAACATTTGCGGCATAAAATTCCTACACTTTTGTAATGTCTGTTTTGGGGTAAGGGTACATTGACACTATCATATGTAATCCTGGAACGTACATACAACTGCGCAGGAGAGAGGGGGAGTGAACGCTGCTCACCCATCCCCTTTCTATAGAGAAACGAGCGGCCGCCATATGACTGCAGTGGCTGTTTCTTCCTAACCCATGGGGACACATCTCTGGGTCTAGCAATCTGTGGGCTGTTTCTTTAGTGTTAGGCTATATTAGGAGGGGGATGGATGAGTGCTGCTCACGCCTCCCTCCTCCACAGGAAATGGCGCAGCGTGGACGTTCTTACAAGTTAGAGAAAGCACAACATCATGGCAACTGTACATAGACGCAATAGCCGTCTATGGTGACGTTTAAACCTGTGGCCGGATATACGTCCACACAACGGTCGTCTGAATGAGGCCTTAGGAAAAGGATCAAGAAAGTTCATTCATGATGAGGAGGAGACCAGTATATATGTCTATATTATGATGGGTTACTGGTATATAATGTCATGAATTGGGGGTACTATGTTATGGGTGGGCATGATGCATAATTAAATTAGTGGGGCACTCTGCTTCCATGTCAAACATTCTGTTTCTATGACAACCACAAAGTTTCCATAGCAACTGCTGTCTCCATGACAACCACTTCATTTACATGGCAACCAACCATCTCCATGGCAACCAGTCTTCACTGCAACTGATGTGCATCCATGAGAACCACACCATTTCCATAGAAACCACTCAGTTTTCATGCCAATGTATCTGTCTCTGTGGCAACCACTCTGTCTCCATGATAACCACTCTGTCTCCACGGCAACTACTCAATTTCCATGGCAACCTATGTACCTCCATGATAACCACTCTGTCTCCACAGCAACCACAATGTTCCCTTGGAAACCACTAGGTTTCTATGGCAATCACTATGCTTGCAAAGTAAGCAATGCGTCTTCATCGATCTCCATGGCAACCACTTCGTCGCACAATACAAGTGGCAACAACTAAAGTTTCCAAAGCAACCACCCTGTCTCCATGACAACTACTGTATCTCAATGGCAACCACTCCGTTTCTACAGCAACCACTCGGTCTTTATGGCAAATACTATTTTTAATTCCATATCAATCACATAATTTTCATGGCAATCACCTTGTCTCCATGATACCCACACCATTTCCATAGCAAACACTCTGTTTCCATGACAACTGATGTGTCTTTGTGGTAGCCACTCCTTTTCCACAGGAACCACTTCACTTCCGTGGCAACCGATGTGTCTCCATTGCATGTACTCCATTTCCATGGCAACAAATGTTTCTATGGCAACAACTCAGTGTCCATGACTACCACTATGTTTGCATATAGACAACTCTGTGTCCATGGCAACCACTGTCTCCATGGCATATGCTCTATTTTCCTGGCACTCCATGGAACTATACCATTTTCACGTAACCACCTTGTCTCCATGGCACCCACTCCATCTTCATGGCAACTATTCAATTTCCATGGTAACCACACCATCTCCATGGCAATAACTACATTTCCATGTCAACCAATGTGCCTCCATAGCAACCACCTAGTTTCTATAGCAAACTCCTCCGTCTCCATGGCAACCAAACTGCTCCAATGGCAACTACTTAGTTTCCATGGCAAACACTAAATTTCCACAGCAACTACTCTGTATCCATGGAATCATTCAATTTCTGTGGCAACCAATCCAAATCCATGACAATCTCTCCATGTCCATGGACACCACTCCACACCACTACGTTTCCAACTCCATTTTCATAGCAACTACAGTTTCCATAGCAACTACACAACTTTTATGACATCCATTGTGTCTCCGTTGCAACCACTCTGTCCCTGTTTCCATGACAACCACCACGTTTCTGCCATGGTAACCACTCCCTCTTAGTGACTGTACTGTATGTACTTAGCTTTCTTTTATTAAATTGTTTTACTTTATCTGACTTTTTCCTCCTAATTTGTCAATCAGAGCAAATTAAACCTACTCCAGTCTTTCCATGGGAAGATGTAACAAGCATTTTATTGGTTGAGTTACAAAAACTGAGCAAGTTGAGCCAAATAATAAACCCCCAGGCTATGTGGCCTTCAATCCAGCAGTGGAATGGAAACTCAATGGGGCACATTTACTAAGGGTTTACTAACGTACATTTATTTTCGTCGGGTTTCCCGACTTTTTCCGTTTTGCGGCGCAATTAACTGGGGTTTTTGGGGCACGCGATCAGACTACTTTGCTACACAAATCGGGGGCGTGGCCATCGGACAATCCGACTGACTCGGACTAACTGTGGGATTTAACATTCAAAATTGTGTTGCAAGCCATGCACTTACATGCACCGGGAAGAAGATGGTGAACTCCGGCCGAGCTGAGCGGGGAAGCGACACATGCAGGAAATTGGACATACGGTCTTAGTGAATCGCAGCATCTCCGAATCCTCGTCAGACAATGCACCTCGGGGATCGCGACGGGACAGGAAAGTAAATGTGCCCCATTATACCCCAGGAACAACTGTTTGAGCTGTTATCATGCAAGAAATAGGATGAAAATCTGTTCTTTCTAAATACTAACACGGTTCATGGGAGTAACAACAGCTGCTTCTTTCACAACACCTCAGATACCATCTCCACCAGTTTCAAAGAACTTACATTGTCCACCAGGACCACCGAGTAAAGACATGTTTCCAGAGACTGGAAGTTCTAAATTCTCTGCTGTTGCGATATGTTTGAAAATGCACCCTAAAAGAAATTGATGGACCATCATACTTTGGTTACAGGATATAATGATAGAAGTAGCAGGGCCATGGTAAGAGACAGCTGTCAGCAGCTCCTTCATCTCAAACTATAGATCAGTGATGGCGAACCTTTTAGAGATCGAGTGCCCAAAATGAGACCCAAAAAACACTAGCTTTTCCCAAAGTGCCAACACAGCAATTTAGGCAGTACTTATTGCTACCAGAATTTTGGAGCTCCAATCCAACCCTGTCCTCACCTTTTCACTCTTCGGACAGGCCAAAGCAGCAGAGGATGGGTCACTTTAAAATAGCAGGGCACTACTTGGACTGCCTGACACTGCAGGAAGATGCCATGTCTGGGAAACTCTATGCCTGGGAGACAGCCCGGGTGCCCACAGAGAGGCCTCCGAGTGCCATCTCTGGCATCAGTGCCATAGGTAGCTGGCACCAAACAATTATTCAGTCAACAGCTATTGAGCGTGCATGACCCCCTTTAACAAAGATAGTCAAAATGTATTGCTACTTGCAAAGAGTTGACTATATAGTACAACTATTACTGTTCTATCATACTGTACAGCTGTTCTACTATACAATTACCATATATTCCGGTGTATAAGACGACCTGGTGTATAAGACGACCCCCCTACTTTCCTTTTGATCATTTTTTATAGCTATTTTCCGTTACGGGGTTAAACGCATTGAAAAACCGTTATCATATTTTGATAGATCGGGCATTTTCGGACGCATCGATACCTAATGTGTTTATGATTTTTACTGTTTATTTATATTTATGTCAGTTCTAGGGAAAGGGGGGTGATTTGAAATTTTAGGTTTTTTTATTATAATTTTTTTTTTTAACTTTTTTTTTATTTTTATTTATACTATTTTTCTGACTCCCTAGGGTACTTTAACCCTAGGTTGTCTGATCGATCCTATCATATACTGCCATACTACAGTATGGCAGTATATGGGGATTTTCCTCCTCATTCATGACAATGTGCTATCAGCACATTGTAATGAAGGGGTTAAAACGAAATAGCCTCGGGTCTTCGGAAGATTCGAGGCTACCATGGAGACGGATCGCCGCCCCCGATGACGTCACGGGGATCGGCGATCCCAGGTAAGATGGCGGCGCCCATGCACCGCTATCTTTTTGAGGCTGCCGGCAGCCATCGCTGTCAAAACACCCATGATCGGTGCTAGCACCAATCGCGGGTGTTACCGGTAAGCCTTTGCTGCAATATGCAGCAAAGGCGCATCCTGTGGGCCCATAAAGTAGTTTACATTCATATGTGGGGTACTGCTCAACTTGTAAGAACAACATCTGAGATGTGTTTTCTCATTTTATCCTGCACAAAGGTGCTTATATAGGGTTAACAGCTTACCAAAGGCTGTTTCAAATAGTTTGATTGATGCAGTTATAAAAATGCAGTGATTTGTGGGGGGTTTCTAATAAATAGAACTTTGAAAACCCCTATAAAGGTGAATTGTCCTCTAAAATAATTGGATCTGAAATTCACTTAAAAATTTGGAAAATCGCTGTTTGAGCTACCAGTTAGCAACCAATTTGGGCAATTAAAAAAACTTTTTGATGAGAATAACATTTAGAAATCAGAAAATCGCTAATTATTCAAAGTTTTCACAAAAAAAACTAAGGGCAAAAGCTGGGTAAGTTAAAACGTTCTAAAGTTTTGACTGCGTAGCCTTAAGAAAAACACGAGCGCCGCCCCTAGTGTAGCATAATCAGAGGATTGGAAAAAGATGATTACAGCTGCTCACCTGATATAGCCTTGTGCAGTGTCCTCCCGGAGACTGGTACTATTAGTGCCAAATAGATGTGGTATAGAATAAATTAAAAAACCGAGTGAGATTGGATGCCCTATCCATACAGTCTTTAGGAAGCAAGGTAGATTGTAGAAATAGTTTTTTAATTATACACAGAAGGACAACACATTTAGGGGGTGAACCTTCATCAAGTCCATAAAATATACTCTAAAAAGAAATAGAGATATAAATACATCAAAACCAAAAAAAAAATGATAACATGTTCCAGGGGAAGATAAAAAAAAAATCAGTCCACAGGTATATAGTTATAATAAGAGATGGTCGAATTTGTCCAAATTTGATTCGACCAGGTTTGCAAAATTTTTTGAAAAAATTTGATTTGACTCGAATTGAATCATGTTGAATCACGTTAAAAAACAGGTATTTCCTGGCTGCAGAGAGCCTGTAGGGTGTTGTAGAACGTTGTGCCATGCTCAAATATGCATAGGGAGCGTGGTTTGGTCTTCAAACAATGCTGTGTTTTAGTATGACAGCCCATGACAGCCACCGCTTTTAGAATCACTTCATTCTTCAATTCCATGGACACTTACAGGGGCCAACTTGACCAAATAAGTGAAGCAGGAACGCAGCCTGACTAGGTAACATCTGTGCCAGCTCGAAAGGACTGAGCTGAGGGCCAACATCCCACTATAACATCAAAGAGTGCACTCTTTTTACATTGACATCAGAGGATTCCATAGATTACGACAGAACCTGTTCTGTTAGACGCGGATACATGTAGAAACCCCCAAAAAGAGTAGAGAGGGTGTCGGCAGTAATTTTGCCTTGACGTCACTGATCCTTTTGCCCTTCATTTCATCCATCAGTGTCCGCTTTCAGTCGGTCAATAATCTGTCAGTATTGCCAAAGCCAAAAACAAACAGATGTTGATCCAAAACAAAGATGACCAGTAAATGGGATATTTGCATGTCCTCTGTGTTCTGTATCCATTCCTGCATTTGGCTATCAATCCTCAGGCTTTTCATTCCTTCTGACAGATGAAATGAAGGGGAAAACCAAACATAGTGGCAACGTCATAGAGGGTTGGAGTGTGAAAACAGCATTATGGACATCACAGGGTGTTCCAGGGACACCGCGGAGTGTGAAGGTGGTGGCAGCAGCATGAGGTCAGAGAGTGGCACAATGACAAAGTAAGGAGGTGGTAGCAGCAGCATGAGGTCAGAGAGTGGCACAATGACAAAGTGTGGAGGTGGCAACAGCATGAGGACTGCGAGTGGCACAATGACAAATTCTGGAGCTGGAAGCGAAATAATAGGCCACAGAGTGGCACACTGACAAAGTGTGGAGGTGGCAGCAGCAGCATGAGGCAACAGAGTAGCACATTGAGAAAGTGTGGGGGTGGCAGCAGCAGCAGCATGAGGTCAGACAGTAACACAATGACAAATTCTGGAGCTAGAAGCAACATGGCGGGGCAGAGAGTTGCACAATGACAAAGTGTGGAGGTGCCAGCAGAAGCAGGAGGTCAGAAAGTGGCACAATGACAGAGTGTGGACATGGGTGACAATTCCAGTCCCTGATAAAGATGGTTGGAGGCCGATGGAGCAAATGGCAGCAGGTATGTGGCATCAGACGGGTGGCAGCATCAGAATAGTAGCTGAGGCAGGTTGTTAAAATCCAGACTCATTTCTCAACGTTTGGGAGAGGCGTCATGGCTGATCTAATCTGATGCATAAGGCATTTTTGTGTTGAAATCCTGGCTGATCCACGCCTGATTCATCGGGACAAAGGTCAGTCTCTCCACATTACGGGTGGACAAGCAGGTTCTCCTTGGGGTAACGATGGCCCCCGCCGCACTGAACATCCGCTCTGAAGCCACACTACTGACCGGCAGCTTCTCTACTGAAAACTCCGTAAATTGCGGCCACACATCAAGTTTGGCTGCCCAGTAGTCCAGGGGATCCTCTACCTGGGGTGATAGAATGCTGTCCAAGTAGGCTACCACCTGTTATCCTGCTGCTGCTGGTGTCGGCTACCCTCCTCACAAGGCGGGTGAAGGAAGCTGCTCATTAAGGACCCCCCCCCCCCCATTTCCCAACAGCAACCGTGGCAGTAGTACATGAGCGATGACTGCCATGAATCCCCTGGTCAGACCTCACAGAGGATGGACAATAGCGTGCATAGACAGCGGCTAACTGTCTGCACGGTATTTCTCTATAGTACGGCAGTTGTTCCTCCCTCTCGGCAGCTGGAAATAAGGCACCCATTTTTGACCGATAGCGATGGTCCAAGAGGGTGGAGAGCCAAAAGTCATCGCTATGTCGGACTATTCAGCTGTCACTAGTTAGGCAAAGCAGCATGCTGCAGGCCATCTGCGCAAGTGACTCTGAGGGACTCCCGCCCACCATCTCCACTGTATACTGCCACAGTGCTTCTGGGTCATCTGCCTCGTCTTCTACCTCCTCTGGATGCTCCTGCTCCTCTTCTCCTGTCACCTGAGTAGAAAAACCACTAATTTCACCAGACTCTGCTTGAGCTCCAATGTCCTCCTCCTCCTCCAGTTCAGCCCCCACCGGACTCCTGTGGCCATGAGATGTAGTCGCCACTTCTCCAGTGCCCTGAGTAGACAGATTTTGCAGCATCAGTTCCAGGACATGAAGCAGTGGAATGACGTTATTCATCACGTATTCCTGGCGACCTACTAATAACGTGGCATCTTAAAGACTGTGTCACGGGTGTCCCTGCGATCCATGTCTCGGATCGCGGGGCCACCCGTTTCCCGGTCTGCCGCGCCGCCCCCGGTCCGGTTTGATCACGGGTGTCCCCGCGATCCATGTTCTGTGCACCCGTGCTCTGCTGCCGCTGCCCCGTTCCCCTCGGGTCAGTACTTATCTGTCCTGGCTCCTGTTGGCTCCATCGCGGTCCTGTCCAGGCTGCAGGTCTGTCTCCTGTGTAGGCCACGCGTTCCCGCTGCTAGGGCGCGCCCGCGCCTACTCTCTTGGAATTTAAAGGGCCAGCGTCCTCCTTATTGGTGCTGGCATACCTGGCTCTGCTATATAGCCTGGCTACTCCCAGCATCCCCTGCCGGATCTTCATGTCCTGTTACTGAAGAGAAAGCCCTGTGTTCCCAAGCGTTTCCAGACGCCTCTGTGGATTCGGTGATTCCTGTGTTCCGTGGTGTTTTATGCTGTTCCTGTGTTCCTGTTATCCTGTGGCTGTCCTGTTATCCTGTGGCAGTCCTGTTATCCTGTGGCGGTCCTGTTATCCCGTGGCGGTCCTGTTATCCTGTGGCGGTCCTGTTTTCCTGTGGTGGTCCTGGTATCCTGTGGCGGTCCTGGTATCCTGTGGCGCTCTGGTAATCCAGCAGCCATCCGAGGTCCTGCCAGCCATCCGAGGTCCTGCCAGCCATCCGAGGTCCTGCCTGCCATCTGTGGTCCTGCCTGCCATCCGTGGTCCTGCCTGCCATCCGTGGTCCTGCCTGCCATCCATGGTCCTGCCTGCCATCCGTGGTCCCCATGTCCTTACCTTGGCTGCCACCGCGGGCCTAGTCGCACCCGCGGAGCGACCTGGTGACTCCTGCCGCAGCAAGACCATCCTGCTTTGCGGCGGGCTCTGGCGAAGACCAGGAGATCACTTAGACTCTGTTCCCGGGTGCGGCTAAGGTTATTATCTCCCGCGGTGGTCCAGGGAGTCCACTGTTTATCCCCCTGAGATTGTGACAGACTGTATAAGAACTAACTGGTCTTAGTAGAGCTGTGTCGCAAGGGTGGGTGGAGTTGGGAAGGGAAGGAGGGAGTATGCTACTAATAATAAGCGTATATGATACTTCAAAATGTGAAAGATGAAGGATACAACTGTAATTCTCTTATAATGCATTTATGCTTTAATGAGTATAATTTAAGTTTGTATTATTGTATAAAATCAGAGCTTATTGTAATGATATGTACATACTCCCCTTCAGGTTGTACTTGTTGGGTGTGTTGTTTTAAAAAAAATTTCCAATAAAAATATCAGATTAAAAAAAAAAAAAATAACATGGCATCTTCAAAGGGCCGCACCAAACGGCAGGTGTCACGCATAAGCAGCCAGTGGCTGACATCAAAGTTACACATTAATGGCTTTTCACTGTTCATACAGGCAGTCTAACATATGGAGGCTGGAATTCCAATGGGTGGAAACATCTCGACTCGAGGAGGGTGTGCTTGGCTTTGTAAGAATGGCTCAAGTGCATGCACAGTTTCCTGGCCATTTTTAGAATGTCTTGCAGATGAGTGGAAGACTTCAGGAACCTGTTGACAACCAGATTGAACACGTGTGCCATGCAGGGCGCATTGACCATCCCAGGCAGACACCATGTTCCTCCCATTGTCTGTCACCATGGTTCCGATTTGCAGTTGTCGCAGAGAAAGCCAGAGATTGATTTCTTCTTGCATGACGCAGAGCAGTTTCTCCCCTGTGTGAGTTTGTTCACCCAGGCAAACGAGGTGTAGAACCTGCACATGCTGTATGATGGAACGCACTTAGACTTGAGGAGGATGAGGTGGTGGTGGAGAAAGAGGTGGATGCAGTCCACGACTTGGAAAGGGAGGGACTGCAGTACCAACAACTTGGACAGGAGCACGGTCAGCTTCTGCACCTTAGGACGGCTGGATGCATACATTCATACATCCATGCATACATTGTCTCATTGTAATCGCCACCTTCAACGACTGCTGGCGCCGTCCGTATCGAGCAGGAGCATCTGATCCGGAAGATGATGTCAAAGACAAACAGCTCCCTTCGGCAGAGGTGGTGGAGCCATGACTGGCTGAAATGGCATGTGTGCCACTAGGTGCTGCAGCTGCTGTGGTGGCAGGATGGACCACCACATCTGAGGCACATTTCTCCCAGGCCATTGAATGGTGACGCTGGATGTGTTAACGCATGGGTTGTGGTGCTAATGTTAGATCCCTGGCCATGCTTCACTTTCTGCCTGCAGATTCTACATATACAAACGCTCGGCTCCTCTGGTGCCTTAACAAAAAACTGCCACACCACCAAGTTGGTGATTTTGCCGCCAACAATTTGCATTGAGTGACTACTAAAGCCACTGCCTCGCTAAGCGCCTGTGCCGTTGCTTACTTGGACCTCTGAAGGGGGTTCTGTACCCCGTGGCCGTTTGGCTCCCATCCTCGCACTACCTCTACCCTGCTGCCTCATGGCCACAGTAGCGACTTGCTGCCTGCTTCGCTGCCTGCTTCTCCCGATGATGATGATGAATCCCTGGCTTCACCCAGCTCCCAAGTGCGATTGGCTACATCATCATCGATTTGTGTTTCCTTGTCACTGCGATATTCCTCAACAGTCTCAGTATGCACAGCCTGACTACTTGCAAGTGCAACATAACCTCCCGTGCCACTCTCCACATCTCTACTTTCCCGCCTACTGCACAAAGCAACGGATGATTGCCCCACCTCTTCACTGCCAAGCAGATGCTGACTGTCCTCAAAGACTTCGTCCTCGCTATATAGTGGCGCTGAGCCCAGACCACCTAGTAGATCTCTGGCTGAGGGAAATTAACAGGACAGAGGCTGGTTGAGGACAGGTGAGGGCTGCTGCAATGTTCCTGGGCCATGCCAACAAATGTTGTACCTGACGAACCCACAGACTCTAGGCTGGGGTTGTCAGATGTTATTTGGGAGGAAGTGGATGACCTAGTGAACCAATCGACAAACTTTGGGTTGTTGATCAACACACTGCCGCTAAATGACACCGGCAGTTCTGGCCTCACATTGTCACCCCTGCTGCGACGTCCTCCTTACTGTGCTGCGACCTCTGCCTGCTCCACCTGCCACCTTTGTGTCTGACATAGTGGTTAATCAACTACATGGATTTGACAAGTATTTCTTGCTCTCAACTTTAGCAACAAAAAACTACTGACATTTGCAGTATACAGATACCCCAAAACTAACACCCTGGAATTGGAGCAAAAATCACTCCAACAACTACGTGATGTGGATTTCTTGTTAGTAATTTCCGCAACAAAAAAGAACTGCAATTTGGGGTATACAGATCACCCAAAATGGACACCCTGGCATTGGAGCAGAAATCACCACAGCACAGTACAATACAAGCAGCTAGATGCTAGAGACAGCAAATGCAGTGTGAAATGCCGAGATTGGAAATGGCTGTCTGTTTGTATAGGGCTGTGACATCACACAAGCCTGCCGGTCGCAGATTGGCTTACAGGTCTGCACATGTCATCGAAGATGTTTCTTTCTGCTTCCCAGAGTTCTTTGCCTCATGTAACACATTGGGGCAGATTTATCAAGCTGTCTGAAAGTCAGAATATTTCTAGTTGCCCATGGCAACCAATCCCAGCTCAGCTTTCATTTCACCAGTGCTCATGAATATTTTAAACGGGAGCTGTGATTGGTTGCCATGGGCAACTAGAAATATTCTGACTTTCAGACAGCTTGATAAATCTGCCCCATTGTGTTCATGCCCATTTTGCTAATAAAGGGGGGGGGGGGGAACGTAGTTCCCAAGAATCACCGTAAACTTCGGATTTGCGACGAATCAATGTTTTTCAGAAATTCGAATTCCACTTCATTCGAATCGATTCACCCATCTCTAGTTATAATCGATTAAAAAATGTATAAAAATATCTTTATAGTGGAAATATCGAAAAACAGCAACACAGTCCTAATGTTACCAAAGTAATGGGTGCTATCCCACACACTCAACAACAAGAGTCCAACAGATATCCAAAAGAAAATGGCAGCACTCCAATGTGGTGAAAAAAGGGTGTTTCTTTCACCTCCAGCAACGTTTCAGCTGTGATATTAGCTTGACAACGGTTGGTATCACAACTGAAACGTTGCTGGGGGTGGAATAAACACTCTTTTTTTCACCACATTGGAGTGCTGCCGTTTTCTTTTGGATACATAGTCGCAAAAATTTTTTAAGTAATATATATAAATGTATATACATAATGAATACAGGCATATAACTATCAAGATACACAAATACATAGATACAAATGGGTGAGGATGTCAGTTAAAGTTAGTAGTGGTTAAAGGGAAATCCGATATTTGGATGAAATCATATTTTCATATAAGTATTAACTTTCCCCAACCTAAAATACCCCCCTTTCTGTAGCTACCCTCACTTTTTCCTCCCTTTCTTATATGCGTTTTTTGGTAACTACCCACAAAAATATTGATACTTTTTCTAAATCCTCCTCTTACAACCCTTTGACAGTCAAACTGGAATAGCCTTGAGGTAAGATGAAGCGCCAACTTGAGCGCGAAACGTTTCATCCCTATATAAGAACGCATCCCCTCTACATCCCTCTCCCGTTATTATATGCCAGCTTTTAAGATGGACTAATATAGAAAGAAATTTTACAGAAGTGGTGAGTCCCAAACTTTTTCTTCTATATGCTTCGAAGATCATCCATGCTTTGGTTTGTGGCCTGCGGCATCAGCCATACTCTGGTCTTGGGTCTGCGGTGTCAACCATGGTTTGGTTTTGGGCCCTTGGTGTACATTTATACAGTCTTCACACTTATATACATATATTATACAAACAAATACAGATTACCTCGCCTTCACATAAAATCCACCTTTCAAATATATGCAAAACTCGACATAATAACTATAGCCCAATCACTGGCGCAGTATATACATAAAAAATGGTCAGTGCTGCGATATATATACGAAATACCTCTAATCACGGTATTGATAGGTAAATCGGTAAAATCTAATAACAATGTATTTTGCGCTCCAAAAAATTATAAGTATCGTATATACTCGTGTATAAGCCGAGTTTTTCAGCACAAAAAATGTGCTGAAAAACGCCACTTCGGCTTCGGTCACGAGTCTAAAAAAAAACTTATATACACACACTCCGGCGTCCAGATGCTCCACACGGCTCCCCATGTCCCCGATGTCATCTCGGCTCATCTTCTTTCTTCCTCGCGGCTCGTCTTCTTTCTTCTGTCATCGCGGCCATGTTATCTTCCGGCCGGCGCATACTATGATGTCAGCAGCAGCCGCGTCACAGTATGCGCCTGCTGAAAGAAAACATGGCCGCGTCCATGCCGGCAGTTAAAGAAGACAGAAGAAAGAAGAGGAGCCGTGCTGAGGAAAGAAGATGAGCCGAGACGACATCGGGGAGCCGCGCCGAGCATCGGAGGATGAGTATATAGTATAAGTTTATTTTTTTCATTGCAAGGGGGACAGGCTGTATACTACTAGGGGCTGGCTGTATACTACATGAGGGCTGGCAGGCTGTATACGACATGGGGCTAGCAGGCTGTATACTACATGGGGGCAGGCTGGCTGTATACTACATGGGGGCAGGCTGGCTGTATACTACATGGGGGCAGGCTGGCTGTATACTACTAGGGGGCTAGCTGTATACTACTGGGGGCTGGCCGGCTGTATACTAGTAGGGGCTGGCCGGCTGTATACTACTAGGGGGCTGGCAGGTTGTATACTACTGGGGGCTGGCTGGCTGTATACTGGGGGCTGGCTGTATACTACATGGGGGCTGGCTGGCTGTATACTACATGGGGCTGGCTGGCTGTATACTACATGGGGCTGGCTGTATATTACATGGGGGCAGGATGGCTATATACTACTGGGAGCTGGCTGGCTATATACTACTGGGGACTGGCTGTGACCAATGCATTTCCCACCCTCGGCTTATACTCGGCTTATAAAATCAATATTTTTTCCCAGTTTTTGGTGGTAAAATTAGGGATCTCTGCTTATACTCGGGTTGGCTTAGACTCGGGTATATATGGTAGATAACTAGCATTATTGTCATTATCTTTCATGTAATTTAAATTTCCAATTTAGTTGCTATAGTAGTAAGCACTCTTCCTGCAACTAATCTGATTCAGTCCTGCCCGGTGGCTGTGTTTGGATATTCGTGCACCCTGTACAGAGTTTGCAGGCTTTTTCAATTGGTGAAGTCACCACTTTGCTAGGAACGTGGATCAAAGTTTCCAACACGTTTCAGAAGCTATTCGACTTCCTTTGTCAGGGATTCTGTGTCTCCTCCGGCTGTTTAGGTTTTTACTGTTAATTACTAGAAAGCAAAAGTTTTTATTTCATTATTTAAATCTATAGGGACCAAGGAGTTAAGTCCCAAGATTCACTTGATCTCTGCTTGGGACATTTTATTAATAAAATTTCCACATCTCTAGTCTGTCTTGATTTGTTCTATTCCAAAGATAGTGACTCCTGTCAATTTCCCTGCATGTTTGTCCATAAACTGACATGACAGAGGGTGACCTTTATTCTTTTCTTAAAATTTTTTAGATGTTCATTAGTTCTCTCATACATTGGTTGTATAGTTCTCCCAACATATAGTTTATCACAGCTACATTTATAAATGACACCGTTTTTTTTGACAGTTTATTCTATTTTTAATTACAAAACTCTCATCAGATCCGCACATTTTTACATTGTATACAGGATCTGTCAGGATCAGTGGCAGTGGATCCTCTGTACCACCGCAGACGATGATGCAAGCCGACACCTGGGAGTGGAGTCTAAGTGGCACCTGGTTTTGGCATGGTACCACCAGGTCTCTCCATGACATTGTCCACGGTGAAGGCAAGACGAAGTACAGAATCGTAAGACAGTATCGTGGTCGGGGACAGGCCAGGCGGCACAAGAACGGAGTCAAGAGCAAGGCAAAAGGTCAAGGCAGGCAGCGGAGGAGCGGAGTCAGGAACGGCATCATGGTTGAGAGCAGCGATTCAGGATGACTGGTTTCAAGAGAGAGACGTGGAAGGAGTTCTGGATGTGCATGGAGGGAGGAAGGTGAAGCTTTTATGTCACAGGATTGATGATGCGCTTCAGTACATCAGTACAGTAAATGGACCCAGGAATCGAGGACCAAGTTTAAAACTGGGAATCTTCAAACGGACGTACCTAAAAGACAGCCATACTTTGTCACCTGGGGAGAAGACTGGAGGAGACCTGCGCTTCTTGTCCACCTGGGTTTTGGTGCGGGGAGATGCCCAAAGTAAAGACTTACCTGTTTGCTACCAGTCTGTGGTGGTACAGTCTCCATTTGCTTCTCCCAGAAGACATCGGCAAACTCCATAAATGGAGCGAGGAGACCCACCAGAGGCTTGGAGGACAACGGAGAAGATACAGAGGACACGGGAGAAGGTACCTCCAAACAACATGAATGGCATTCCGGAACCCAGCGGAGAACTTCTCCAGTACGCCAGTTGAGCTCAGGAACATGTCTTTGCAACCACAGGAGGCCCAGTAGAACTGAAGATGTGAACCGGGGTGTTTCTCCCAGGAGCCTTAGGTGTGTGTGTTTCCTGGACTCTGAGGACAAACAGGACACATCTTAAAAGTGCTCCGGACTAGCACAATAAAGACATAGATTCTCCTGCCTTCATTGGGAACACTCTTGAGTAGACAGCCAAGCTCTATCTACCAGCATCGGTTCCTCTGCAGCTGACACTGGAGGAGACTGAAGAGGTCTTTGGAAGGCTGGAGCCATTCGGTCCTGACTTTTACTTGTTCAAGACGCTGCTCCTCAGAATCCTCTGTAAACCGGATGTCAATCTGACTGGCCAGAGAGACCCCTCAGGGTAGACAGCAGGTCAAGTGCAGAGAGAGAATCCTTAATCGGTCCAGAAAGTCCCTATTTAAATTTTGCGACCAGGGCTGCTTCATTCCAGGTTAGCTCAGAAGCCAGGGTACGGAACTGAACAGCATAATCACCAACTGACGAGTCCCCTTGACGGGGTTCAGCTGTGCGGTCTCAGCAGGATCGTAGTCAGGAGCAAGGCAAAAGGTCAAGGCAGGCGGCAGAGTCAGGAACACAATGGGAATTCAGCTTTCTCTCAAGCAAGAGGCAGAAAGATCCGGCAGAGGACACAGGAAGGGGCTAGGAATTTAACAGAACTAGCAGCCGGCCAACAGCAATTATCAGTGCTCTGGCCTTTTAAATCTCCTGAAGCCAATGCGCGAGCGCCCTAGTAGGCGGGTACGCATGTGCCGGACCACAGGAGCCAACGCTGGATCGAGGGAAGGTGAGAGCAACAGTGGAGGTCCGGGGGCACGAAGAGGAGCACGGGTGCGCCTGCAACCCAGGACGTGGGTTGATCGAGCACCCGTGACAGGATCTTTTGATGTTAAAGTTCTGCAGGTAAACACATCCTACAGGGAAAAAAACGTTTCATACCATGATGCCCAATATGTTCTTAAATTCCTTATGGTTCTTTTTATCTATGTTCTTAATTGTTGGAGCTACTAGGTTTTACTATATTTTTGGCTTTTTTAAAGACAAAAGAAGGGGTTTTTGGGAATTTTTTTTCTGACAGTAATAGTTACATTCCAGTGAATAATAGTGGCAACTATTCACTGGAATGTAACTATTACTGTCAGTTGGTTTGCTGTATGATTTGGTTAAAATTTTATTCTTTTTAATAAATATAGTGAAATCAAAAAAGTTAACTGCCTCATGTCTGTATGTAGGCGTGAAATGTAAGTAAAAATCATTTTTATTAATATCGTAAAGACTCTTCCCCTCCGTTCCATATAAAAATGACGTCATCGATAAAACGTTCATCCGTGACACTTTAATGTTAAAGATGGCTTCTTCTTCCCCCCTCTACATAAATTAGTGTAGCACGGAGCAAACTCAGTCCCCATGGCTGTTCCCCATGTTTCTAAGTAGAATTGCTTATTGTACATAAAATAATTTTTTGATAAAATGAATGATATGCATTCACCTATAAAAGCCACTTGTTCTTGTGGCATTCGTTGGTCCTTATTTATAAAATACATCGCAGCTTCCTTCCCTTTTTCATTTTCTATAATGGTATACAATAATGTAACATCTATAGATCCATAAAGCCCATTTCCCAATTCGTTTTTACCAAGATTTGTAAGATGTGTTTCTTGTTTTGTTAAAATACCCTTAGTTTTCTAATTTTAACTATTCCATTTAATTTTTTCAAATAGTTTTATGTGGGGTTATCTTTTAACAGTGTCTAAGTTTTCCTATCTCCCAGGAGTTTTTGGGCTTCCAAATGGTAGTATTCTTGATCCATAACCACTGTACTGACTACTTTGTCTGCCTGTCTTATAACAATTTCGTTATTGAACTGTAATTCACTTTTTCTTCTATCTCTATCTATCTCCCTTAGATAAATTATTTTTCTAAATGTGTTTTGAGGTTGTTTGTTTCCTTATATCTCTTGTTATGGCCTGTTGAAATGCATTAAATGCCTCGGAATATTCACTCAAAGGATGCATCTTAGATTTACATCTCAAATCTGTATGTACAAAATTCTGTGATATAGGAATGTTTGGAGATATATATACATGATTAGCTAGTTTTTTATGGAAATATTTTTGAGAGATAAATTCCTCATGAATTTTGTAGTGCCAATAATGGCTTAGAATTTGAGAAAATATTGGGCATCACACTATCATGACCACAATGCCGTTCCTGACCCCGCTCCTCTGCTGCCTGCCTTGACATTGTGCCTTGCTCTTGACCCTTCTTGTGCTGCCTGTCCTCTCCTCCTGCCTGTCCCGGACCA
This sequence comes from Engystomops pustulosus, assembly GCF_040894005.1. Classification (NCBI taxonomy): domain Eukaryota; kingdom Metazoa; phylum Chordata; class Amphibia; order Anura; family Leptodactylidae; genus Engystomops; species Engystomops pustulosus. Next base: position 129,634,102 of record NC_092413.1, on the reverse strand, counting down.
TGATACTGTCTCATGGTTCTGTACTTCGCCTTGCCTTCACTGCGGACAAAGTTGTGCATGTGAAGAGACCAGGTGGTACCATGCCACAGCAAATCCAACTCGCTTTGCGGCAGGCTCTGGAGAAAACCAGGTGCCACTTAGACTTTACTCCCAGCTGTCGGCTTGCGTCATCGTCTGCAGTGGTACAGAGGATCCACTACCCCTGATCCTGACAGATCCTGTATACAATGATGAGAGTTCGAATAGAATAAACTGTCATTTATGCATTAAAAGTAGCTGTGATAAAATATATGTTGGGAGAACTATACAACCAATGTATGAGAGAACTAATGAACATCTAAGAAATATAAAGAAAAAGAATAAAGGGAGTCACTATCTTGGAAAAGAACAAATCAAGACAGACTAGAGATGGGGAAATGTTATTAATAAAATGTCCCGAGCAGAGAGCAAATGGATCTATGAACTTGACTCCTTGTTCCTGCTAGGTTTAAATAATGAAATAAAAACCTTTGCTTTCTAGTAATTAACTCTGTAAGAACTGAACAGGTTCAAAGGTACAACCATTAGCTATGTAAGGAAGGCGCCAGAGGAGACACGGGATCTCTGATGAAGGAAGCCAAATATTTTCCGAAAAGTGTTGGAAACTTTTATCCACGTTCTTTCCCGTAGGAAAGTGGGGATGTCACTGAAGTGAAAGCCAGCAAACCTTGTAGAGCGAGCACGAATATCCGAACAACGGCCGGGGCTAAATCGGATTGGTTGCAGGTAGAGTGCTTACTACTATCGGACTGAATTGGACTCTTTAAATTGGAAAATTTAAATTACAAGAATGGTAATGACAAAAATGCTAGTTATGCAAAATACATCGTTGTTAGATTTTATATATGCATACCTGTATTAGATAGCACAATAGATAACACAATAACATAGATAACACAATAGATGATTTCAGCAGTCAGTGTAAAAGAGTGTCTAGTCCCTTGTTCCTGATCTTGCTTACCTGATCCCTTGTTCCTGATCTAGCTTGCCTGTTCCCTTGTTCCTGATCTTGCTTACCCGATCCTTTGTTCCTGACCTTGCTTACCTGATCCCTTGTTCCTGGTCTTGCGCTCCCATTCCCTTGTTTCTGGTCTCGTTTGCCTGGACCATTGTTTCTGGTCTCCTTTCCAATGACCCTTGTACCTGGTGTTGCTTGTGTAGTCCCTTGTTCCAATCTGACTAAAAGTTTCAATTTTGTCCAATACATATTACTTTCTCATGGAGCTTATTCAGACCTATTATACCAAAGTAATTCCCTCATTGGTAAGTGATGACCGTTTGTGATTTGGGCACTGTCAACATGGGTAATTTTGTCAACTAGGCCTCATTTACAAAGTCATGTGCTCACACAGACTGGATCCTGGACGTCGCACATGGGCGGGTGGAGTATGAAGGGGGGAGTGGCCCTCAGCAAAATCCGGCAAAATATAGGACATGTCCTTTACATTGGCCAGGCTTGGTGAGATATCTTATGCTCACTGCACTGTGACAAGGTGCCATAGCAAATTGTGCATCCAGATTACTGGCCATACGGTTGTGCGAATGAGGCTTTAATGTGAGAACATTACAAACATAAAAATAGCAGACTGACATATTTACTTTTTTAACATACATACAAATGTACATTACCTAGAAAAGACATTTACATACACTTCACCTGTATATACACATGCTGTCAGTACCTGTCCAGCAACCGTGCAACCACAACCAGGCTTGGCACTAGCTGTCAGACTGGGTAAGTGGTGGCGAACTCACCCTGCGACGTCCCTGTGGACTAAGGCACTGCCTAAAGCAGATAAACCGCCCTGGCAAGGGCGACTCCACTATCAGGAACCTATGTGACGGTCCCTGAGTGACCCTACAAGATGACAGGGAAGACTTACTTCGGATGACAGCTGCTGGGTGGTGGAGCGGACAAGTAACCAAATACAGATACAGGTCAGTGTTCACACTGGAACACAGAAACCAACACAAGACTGAGATAGGAAAGTGGGGTCAGACAAGAGATAAACAATACTGAGAGACAGATACAGACAGACAAGCGGAGTCAAACAAACCGGGTCAAAAACAAGATGGCGGCAAAGGTACAGAATCGTATAGCAAATAGAATGGTCAGAAGGCAAAGCAGAAGTCAATACACCAAATAGCAAGCACAGCAAGAGCACTAGATACACAGATAGACTGAATAACCAGCAGCCAATGAAGGGCTTGGCAGAATTTAAGGCAGCACTGACTGGCTCAGCCGTTCCATCACTCGAACTGCAGCTGACAAAACGAGCACAAAGACACACCCAGCTTTCCCAGGATCAGAAATGGAGCTGTCAATCACAAGCAGCACTGGTTTTCCAGCAAGAAGCCTGGAACCTGATCCCATCAGAACAATTTGCAAGTTCTGACACATGTATAACTGTATTAGGCCTCATTCCCATAGCCATGTGCTTGCCCAGACATGATCCTGGGGGCGCACAGGGCCAGGCGGTGGAGGGGTGAGCGCTCTTTCCCTCCCTCTCTCTATAGGCAGACGAGCGGCCGGGCAACATACCTGCTGCCCGACTAAGTCACTGCTCCCCATGACCGGGAGCCACAGAGGTCCATGGGAGCCCCAAGTACGGCCATCTGAATTAGCCCTTACACAGATATTATGGCACATTCACATATTCTGTGAAAAATGTAATAAGAAAACATCTTTCAGCAGTGAATGTAAAAGAAACAGAGGCCAAGCTCTTACCATGGATGGTCCTGTGCCTTGTTTTTGGTAGCCTATTGACTTTTTACTGATCCTGTTTATTGATTCCCATGTTCTTGCTTGTCTAGTCCCTTATCTGGATCTGGATTGCATGGTCTCTTGTTCCTGGTCTTGTCTAGTCCCTTGTTTCTGATCTGGATTGCTGGATCTCTTGTTCCTGAAATAGCTTGCCTGGTCCCTTGTTCCTAATCTGGCTTGCCAGGTCCTTTGTACAAAAAGCAGAGCAGAGCACATATACAGTAGGTCCATCTCCACCATCACTGAGCAGTAACAGAGCAGCGTAGAGTTTTACCATTTAAAATCTACCAATGGTGGTGGCATTTCCCATGCTGCTGAGGATTTAAAGTGACATGACACTGATTTAGATGAGAGTTAATCATCATGTATGCTTTATAAATAGTTTATAACTTAAAAGGTGTATCCAAGCTTCCTCATCATATTCCCATTTTGAACAGCAGTGTATAGGGCACTTAATAAACTTTCTACTGATACATTTCCAGTTCCCAGTGATGTCTGTTTAAGAGAAAGTTACATTTTTATCCTCATTAAATAGCTTGGTGCATTAGGGGTGTGGCCAATGCACCTGTTTCTACTTTCTATATCCTTTGTCGACAGATGTAAGTAATAGAAGAGCAAAAATATACGAAAATGGGTGAACCAGCAGAGGCATTCATACGCATGGTGCATTTTACATATACAGTAGGTTTGTACTTAAAGGGGTATTCCGGGAATATGAACGTCTGACACAAAAATCCATGATAATGTAAATAAATGAATACAACAATACTCAATGTCATTAGTCACAAAACGGAGCTTAAATAGTTTGATTTTATGATTTACAAAATGTATGGCCTCTCTAAAGTAGGTGGAGTTATCACTAAGATGGCCGCCACTGGAAACTACAAGTCCCATGATCCTTTAGTTCTCAGTAACTCCTCCTGCCTCTTATGCTCTGCTCCCAGTGATGATCTAACAGGCTTTCTTGCTCTGTTACCATAGTAATGATGTGTAACTGCCATCCCTGCACATCGCCACAACACTGGCCATACTGGATGCACTTCAACCAACCAACTACAGCCAAACGTAGTGGTGATCACATGACCTGCCCAGACAGGTGCCATGTTCTGTCCTGTGTCTGCTCCGCAACAAACCGCGCGGAGGAAATTAACAGACTGATTAAAGGGTCAGTAGCATTTTAATTCTTCATTACAGTCTATGCCACCAGCATTTTCTGCTAAGGGGAGCAAAATTTTAAATAACAACTAATTACTAGAGATGAGCGAGCACTAAAATGCTTGGGTACTCGTTATTCGAGACGAACTTTTCCCGATGCTCGAGTGCTCGTCTCGAATAACGAGCCCCATTGAAGTCAATGGGAGACTCGAGCATTTTTCAAGGGGACCAAGGCTCTGCACAGGGAAGCTTGGCCAAACACCTGGGAACCTCAGAAAAGGATGGAAACACCACGGAAATGGACAGGAAACAGCAGGGGCAGCATGCATGGATGCCTCTGAGGCTGCTTAATCGCACCATTATGCCAAAATTATGGGCAACAGCATGGCCATGACAGAGTGACAGAATGAAGCTAGATAGCATCTAAAACATCCAATAATTGACCCTGACACTATAGGGGACGGCATGCAGAGGCAGCGGCAGCAGCGGCAGGCTAGAGAGTGGCATGGCGACATACCCTAAATGGACTCAGGCTTCAAACCAATGGGTGGCAGAGAGGAACCAAAGGAGGTGAGCAAGAAGCGCTCAAATAATATCGGTACATGATAAAAGTTTGCCAGTATATTTTGTGGATTACACAGCAGGGTGGCGACAAAGTTAACATGGAAGCCATGAAAACAACCCAAAATTCTGCCTGACACAGCTCGTTTGATAAGGGGACCATGTATGGAGGCAGTGAACTAGTAGTAGATTAAAGGTGCTGCAGTTAAAACTATGCTAGTTGGATCTTGGCATGGAGCTGGCGCTCCGCTGCCAGGCGAGCTTTCGCCAAAAAAGTTTTCAAACCAGAGGAGCAGGTAGGTGGCCCTCCAGAAAAATGAAATAGATTGAGTGCCTGTATGTGGCAGTCCAAAAAAGTTTTCAAACCAGAGGAGCAGGTAGGTGGCCCTCCAGAAAAATGAAATAGATTGAGTGCCTGTATGTGGCAGTCCAAAAAAGTTTTCAAACCAGAGGAGCAGGTAGGTGGCCCTCCAGAAAAATGAAATAGATTGAGTGCCTGTATGTGGCAGTCCAAAAAAGTTTTCAAACCAGAGGAGCAGGTAGATGGCCCTCCAGAAAAATGAAATAGATTGAGTGCCTGTATGTGGCAGTCCAAAAAAGTTTTCAAACCAGAGGAGCAGGTAGGTGGCCCTCCAGAAAAATGAAATAGATTGAGTGCCTGTATGTGGCAGTCCAAAAAAGTTTTCAAACCAGAGGAGCAGGTAGGTGGCCCTCCAGAAAAATGAAATAGATTGAGTGCCTGTATGTGGCAGTCCAAAAAAGTTTTCAAACCAGAGGAGCAGGTAGGTGGCCCTCCAGAAAAATTGAATAGATTGAGTGCCTGTATGTGGCACTCCCAAAAATTGTTTAAAACAGAGGACCGGGTAGATGGCCCTCCAGAAAAACTAAATGCATAAAGTACTATAGCTAGAGCCAGTGGGCCCTGTCAAAAAATAGCCAGTTTCCTCTGCTTTAGTGTACAAAGAGGAGGAGAAGGAGGAAAATGAGGAGGAGGAGGAGTGCATAAATTATTCAGGTTGAGCTTCCTTCACCTGGTGGAGATTGGAAATTATGAGAAATCCAGGCTTTATTCATCTTAATAAGCGTCAGCCTGAGCAAATCAGACAGATTGGGGTATGTCTTGAGGAAACGCTGAACTATCAGATTTAACACATGGGCCAGGCATGGCACATGTGTCAGTCTGCCGAGTTGCAGAGCCGCCACCAGGTTACGGCCGTTGTCACACACAACCATGCCTGGCTTCAGGTTCAGCGGTGCCAGCCAAAGATCAGTCTGCGCCGTGATGCCCTGTAATAGCTCTTGGGCGGTGTGCCTTTTATCGCCAAGGCTCAGCAGTTTGAGCACCGCCTGCTGTCGCTTAGCGACGGCACTGCTGCTGTGCCTAGAGCTAGCGACTGATGGCGCCATGCCCACGGATGGTAGTTCGGAGGAGGAGGTGGAGGAGGGGTGGGAGGAGGAGGAGGCATAGTAGGCCTGAAAGACCTGGACCGAGGTAGGCCCCGCAATCCTCGGCGTCGGCAGTATATGACCAGCCGCAGGGTCAGACTCGGTCCCAGCCTCCACCAAGTTAACCCAATGTGCCGTCAGCGATATATAGTGGCCCTGCCCGGCAGCACTCGTCCACGTGTCCGTGGTCAGGTGGACCTTGTCAGAAACGGCGTTGGTCAGGGCACGGATGATGTTGTCTGACACGTGCTGGTGCAGGGCTGGGACGGCACATCGGGAAAAGTAGTGGCGGCTGGGGACCGAATACCGAGGGGCGGCCGCCGCCATGAGGTTGCGAAAGGCCTCGGTCTCTACTAGCCTATAGGGCAGCATCTCCAGGCTAAGCAATCTGGAGATGTGGACATTAAGGGCTTGGGCGTGCGGGTGGGTTGCACTATATTTCCATTTCCGCTCCAGCGTCTGGGGTATGGAGAGCTGAACGCTGGTGGATGCTGTGGAGGATCGTGGAGGCGACGATGGGGTTTTTGTGCCAGGGTCCTGGGCAGGGGGCTGACTATCAGCTGAAACAGGGGAAGGAGCAGTGGTGTGCACGGCCGGAGGTGAACGGGCTTGGTGCCACTGAGTGGGGTGTTTAGCATTCATATGCCTGCGCATACTGGTGGTAGTTAAGCTAGTAGTGGTGGAACCCCTGCTGATCCTGGTTTGGCAAAGGTTGCACACCACAGTCCGTCGGTCATCCGGTGTTTCCTTAAAGAACCTCCAGACTTCTGAAAATCTAGCCCTCGCCGCGGGAGCCCTCGCCACGGGAGCTTCACTACGTGACACATTTGGCGCTGATGCACCTGCTCTGGCCCTGCCTCTCCGTCTGGCCCCACCACTGCCTCTTCCAATCTGTTCTGGTCGAGGACTCTCCTCCATCTCAGAAGCACTCTCAACCCAGCTTGGGTCTGTCACCTCATCATCCTCCGATCCCTCAGTCTGCTCCCCCCTCGGACTTCCTGCCCTGACAACAACTTCACCACTGTCTGACAACCGTGTCTCCTCATCGTCGGACACCTCTTTACACACTTCTTCCACTACGTCAAGAAGGTCATCATCACCCACAGACTGCGACTGGTGGAAAACCTGGGCATCGGAAAATTGCTCAGTAGCAACCGGACAAGTGGTTTGTGACTGTGGGAAGGGTCCAGAAAACAGTTCCTCAGAGTATGCCGGTTCAAATGCCAAATTTTCCTGGGAGGGGGCAGACTGGGGGGGAGGAGGCTGAGGTGCAGGAGCTGGAGGAGTGCCGATTTCGGTGACATGGGTGGACTGCGTGGAAGACTGACTGGTGGACAAATTGCTCGAAGCATTGTCGGCAATCCACGACATCACCTGTTCGCACTGTTCTGGCCTCAACAGTGCTCTACCACGAGTCTCAGTAACTTCAGACATGAACCTAGGGAGTGTAGCTCTGCGGCGTTCCCCTGCTCCCTAATCAGCAGGTGGTGTCTCACCCCGCCCAGGACCACGGCCTCTGACCCCTGCAGTAGTTGGACGCCCACGTCCCCGCCCTCGTCCTCTACCCCTAGCCCTTGGGTTAAACATTTTGAAAATGAAAGTTATAACTTTAATTTTTTTTAAAGTTTTTTTTTGCGTTTTTAGTTTTTAAAACCAAACGATGCTATCCTATTGCTATGGCTATTTTCTAGCCAAGTATGAAAGCACACTGCTATGCCAGATGAGATGACGCTGAGTTATGAAAAAATAAACGTAAAATAAAAAGAAACTGCCAGACTGTGCCTAATTTAAATCCAACCCCTAATAAATTTTCCCACTTCGGTCTTTGCGATGGATATGTGCGTCACTAAGCGCTAAACACAGCGGTCGCAAGTCTCACTCCAAATTCCTCACAATTGGCTAGTAGATGCACTGCAGCAAGGACAGCCACCAGCAGATCAACCAGAAATAAAATATATATAACGCTATTGTAGGCGTAAGTAAGCCGTTTGGATTCTCCTATGGCTATTTTCTAGCCAAGTATGAAAGCACACTGCTATGCCAGATGAGATGACGCTGAGTTATGAAAAAATAAACATAAAATAAAAAGTAAATGGCAGACTGTGCCTAATTGAAATCAAACCCCTAATAAATTTTCCCACTTTGGTGTTTGAGGTGGATATGTGTGTCACTAAGAGCTAAACACAACGGTAGCAAGTCCCCCTGCAAATTCCTCACAATATGGTACTAGCTGCACTACTAGTGCCAGCAAGCAAAGCCACAAGCAAACAAAAAAAAAAAAAGTATAACGTTATTGTAGCCCTAAGAAGGGCTGTTGGGTTCTTGTTGAATCACTCCTGCCTAACACTATTCTAATAGAACACCCTAACGCTTTCCCTGACCAGCAGCAGCTCTCTCCCTAGCGGCATCCAGACACAGAATGATCCGAGCAGCGCGGGCAGCGGCTAGTCTATCCCAGGGTCACCTGATCTGGCCAGCCAACCACTGCTATCGACGTGTAAGGGTACCACGTCATGCTGGGTGGAGTGCAGAGTCTCCTGGCTTGTGATTGGCTCTGTTTCTGGCCGCAAAAAAAGCAAAACGGCGGGAGCTGCCATTTTCTCGAGCGGGCGAAGTATTCGTCCGAGCAACGAGCAGTTTCGAGTACGCTAATGCTCGAACGAGCATCAAGCTCGGACGAGTATGTTCGCTCATCTCTACTAATTACACATTAGCTTATATTTTTGAGTACCCATTTGTATATGAATTTCGGAGCACAAACTCCTTCGCTTCCTGAATCTGGGCCCTGGAGAGGGACTCCGAGATCCGTACTTCAGGCACCTTGGCATCGGGTACACCTACCTCCGGTGTCACCTTCTTGGGGACAGGCGCTTTTTCTACTCCCACGGCCATCAGGGACTTTCTTTCCCTCCATGGCTTTAGGAGGTTCACGTGGTATATCTGTTCGGGTTTCCTCCTCCCCGGCTGAGATACCTTGTAGTTAACCTCCCCCACTTTCTCCAGGACCTCATATGGACCTTGCCATTTTGCCAACTTACTCTCAACGGTGGGCACCAGAACTAGCACTCTATCGCCCGGGTTAAAGGTCCTGAGTCTGGCTGATCTATTGTAGACCCTAGACTGGGCCTCTTGTGCCCTTGTCATGTGCTCCTTTACAAGGGGCATTACCGCCGCTATGCGGTCCTGCATAAGGGAGACGTGTTCAATCACACTATGGTGGGGGGTCCTCTCCTGTTCCCAGGTCTCCTTAGCTACATCCAAAAGCCCACGTGGGGAACGGCCATATAACAGCTCAAAGGGTGAGGACTGGGGAACTTCATGTATGGCAAACATCAAATAAGGCAACAAACAATCCCAGTCCTTCCCATCTTTGCTGACCACCCTCTTTAGCATCCCCTTCAAGGTCTTGTTAAACCTCTCGACCAGGCCATCTGTCTGAGGATGATATACAGAGGTGTGGAGCTGTTTAACCTGGAGTAATTTACACATCTCCTTTATTAATCTAGACATTAATGGGGTTCCCTGGTCAGTCAAGATTTCCTTGGGAAGGCCTGTGCGGGAGAATACCTGGAACAGCTCCCTGGCAATGTTTTTGGAGGAGGTGTTCCTTAACGGGATAGCCTCTGGATATCGCGTAGCGTAGTCCAGGATAACCAGGATGTACTGGTGCCCCCTTGTGGACTTGACTATGGGGCCAACCAAATCCATTGCAATCCGTTCAAACGGCACCTCTATGATTGGTAACGGGACCAGAGGACTCCTGAAGTGGGACACCGGGGCAGTAAGTTGGCACTCAGGGCAGGAGCTACAATACCGGTTTACCTCCTCCCACACCCCGGGCCAGAAAAATCTCTGCAGGATCCTCTCTCGGTCTTCTCAGCACCTAAGTGCCCTCCCAGTACATGTTTATGTGCCAAATCTAGCACCAGCCTACAGTGAGATTGGGGTACTACAAGTTGCTCAACCTCCTCACCCCGTACCTGGTCAACCCTGTACAACAGTTCCCCAACAATCACCATTCGGGGGTATATTTTGTCAGCCCCTGGTATTTGGAGTACCCCATTTATCACTTTAACATTCTCCCGTGCTTTAAACAAGGTAGGGTCCTGTAGCTGTGCAGCCCCAAAATTTTCATGGGAAATCTCAAGGTCCGGCAGGTCGGCTACCTCCTCATGGCCCTCGACCTCACCAGCTAGGACCTCTAGGGGAGAGAATTCATCACATGGGGTCACCCCTACTGCTGGCGTGGGAACATTGGCCTCAAAGGGTTCAGGGGCCAAGGCCGGACATACCTGATGTCCATTATCTGCAATAGCACCTGAGGTGGGTCTTCGTCTCCAGAGGTCCCAAAAACAGCAGTGGGATATTCGCGAGTGTCCCCATGTATACACAACACTCCCACTTTCCACCCACTGTATAGTCCAGGATCAACCAAAGTTGCCCGCACCAGGGTGACCAGACTCCCTGAGTCTAGCAAGGCTTCCACTGTGTGACCCCCGATTGTGACCATACACACTTGGGGTTCTGCATCCGTGACCGACTCGGCTGTCAGAACCGGCCGGGCAAACAGTGACACTCGCCGGGTCTGGTTGCAGTCCATTGGCTCCACTGACAGTGGACAGTTGGCAGCAATATGGCCCATTTCATGGCATCGCCAGCACTGGATACGGCTATGACCTCTGTCACGAGCCTCACTGGGTTTCTGGGTATCCACGCCCCCCAATGAACCCCCTCCCAACCTGACCTGTCTCCCCTTTTCCGCAGTAGCAGTCTTGCCAGATGGTTTGGTGACCTTGTCACTGGCACTGCTTCGTGTGGGAGAGGTAAGTAGAAGATCCTCCGTAGCCGATATCTCTCTACTAGGGAAACGAGTTCCTCAGCATTTGTGGGACCGGCCTGTCCAACCCATTGCTGGAGCCGAGAGGGCAGAGAACGGGTGAACTTGTCAAGAACCACTCTCTCTACCATCTGTGCTGGGGTGCAGTCCTCTGGTTGTAGCCACTTCCGAACAAGATGGATCAGGTCATGCATTTGGGAGCGTGGGGGTAGTTTTTCTGAGTAAGCCCACTGGTGGACCCGGCTGGAACAAACTTGAACGGTGACCCCAAGACGAGCCAGAATCTCCACCTTTAGCTGGGGGTACTCACGGGCCTCCGTTTCACTCAGGTCGTAGTAGGCCTTCTGCGATTCACCTGTCAGGAACGGTGCCAGGACATCTGCCCACTGCTCAGCTGTTAACTCCTCTCGCTCAGCTACTCGCTCGAACACAGTGAGATACGCCTCCACGTCGTTGGTCGCCGTCATCTTTTGTAAAGCCTTCTGCACTGCAGCCCGTGCGGAATGCTGGACAACCGGGTACCCTTGCAAACCAGTATGGGACCCCTCAGTAGTCGTTGCTTGCGGTGCTGCCATAACGCCAGAAAACTTTTCCATCAGCTGGAACATGGCTCGGGACTCTTCCTGCTGTTGCTGGAGCATGGCTTGCTGCTGTCGGGACCTCTCCTCCTGCTGCTGGAGCATGGATTGCTGCAGCTGTCGATTAGCTCGGGACTCTTCCTGTTGTTGCTGGAGCATGGCTTGCTGCTGGCGGGATCTCTCCTCCTGTTGCTGGAGCATGGCTTGCTGCTGGCGGGATCTCTCCTCCTGCTGCTGGAGCATGGCTTTAATAAAGTCCTCCATCTTGGCTTTATCCTGCAATTTGCCTGCTGCTTTCACCCAGGCCATGCAATGTTGCAGGATGTAGCAAGCCTTTCAGGTGTGTGTCTTTTAAACTGCTCGCAATCCGAAGCACCATATGTGGGAGATTTGGCCCAGTAGAGTCTGAGGTAGCGGAGTGTTGGGATGCAGTTCAAGACAGTGACACCAAGGTACAGTCCAAAACAGGTCTCGCCTGCGTTTATTGCAGCAGCAAAACAAAACAGCCTTTACATTCAGGCATTAAACAAACAAAATCCTACCCGTCAGGGTGCTAACTAAACAGAGTTTCTCTAACTCACCACTAGCACATAAAATAGGTCGCTGCTCCAGGCACAGAGGTCAGGGCTGTGTGCTCACCAGCCTCCTTTCAGAGAGACAACACTCTCAGCTCTGCTCAGTGGCTTTATGCAGACTGATTAGGCTGCTCCCATCACCTGTGTCCAAGGTGCTGGACAACACAACCTCAGCACTCAGGCCTCGCATAGTATGAAAACCTAGGGGAAACATACCGCCCATCCACAGTTAACCCCTCCAGTGTCTCACACCACCAATAAAACTCAGCTTCCGTCCAGTCACGTCCACCCGTCCCTATTTACAGCATTGTTTATATGGATGGATGGTTGTCGGGTCCGGCCGGAAGCTGAATCCAGCACTGCTCCCGCGGCCATGTTTGTTTACATGGCGCGAGGGCCACAGCGACAGCACCGCAGGACAACCGGAGGGCGCCTAAATCGTAAGTACATCTTTATTTTTTTAAGCAGACCACTCCCGGCCACCTTTTGTTTTTTTAATAAGTCTCGGACAACCCCTCTGAAAGGGGTTAAATGCTGAGAAGATAGTCTGCAAACAGTTTGTTAGTCTTTTACTATTCATGATTTTCCCCAAAAACCCACGATACCCCTTCTTCCTAGGACAAATTATATCCTACCTTTCAGGAGCTGCAAATGACACAGAAAATATTAGGCTCCAAAACCCTATCCTTCAGCCGCATATTTTTTTTTCTCACAGCCAGTGAGATGGATAGTGTATGTGGATGACATGAAATTGTATGTGTTTTCAAGCCATAAAAATTCAGCAGGTTATTGTTGCATCTGTCAGACACCAGGGGTGCCACCACGGACGATGACGTAAGCTGAGACCTGGGACCCGAGTCTAAGTGGAACCTGGTTTTCACCAAAGCCCCGCACAGCAGGTTTGACCATTTGCGGCGTTATACAACCAGGTCGCTCCACAGGCACGACTTTGTCCAATGCGAAGTACAGAATCGTAAGGCAAACTCGTGGTCAGGGACAGGCAGGAGGTTGAGAAAGGAAGCACAGGATCAGAGTTGGGGACGTAGCGGTAGGTCAGGACAGGCAGAATGGGATGAGTCAATAACAGAACCAGGGTCACAATGGGAATTCGCAATACAAGCAAAGGGCATTATAAAAGCTTTATCTAGGGCTGTGAGGTACAAAGATCCGGCAGGGGACACAGGAATGGGCTGGCTATTTAACAGAATTGGCCCTGGCCCTTTAAATTTTACAGAGCCAGCGCCGCAGCGGGAGACGCCACTGGAACCAGGAGAGGTGAGGCAGAGGGACACAACGAGGCACGGGTCACAGGAACACCCGTGACAGTGCCCCCCCCCCCCACACACACACCACACCACACTTCGGTCTCCCCCTCTTTTTGGCCTGAAGAAACCTCTAAAGAACACCACAATTTAGAATGTTGTCTTCTGGCTCCCAAGACCTCTCCTCTGGCCCAAACCCCTTCCAGTCGATAAAAAGAACCGCTTCCCTTTGACCAACTTCATATCCATTGATTGATGTGATTTATTTGCCAGAAAACTGGCGGAGAAGCCATAATAAATCTTCCCCAATATGATCTTCCCCAATATGTCTACACATAAGGCACAAAATGTTGCGTTGGAAGGGAGGGACAGAAACACAAACATCTGGGATACATGTTTGTTTCAGCAGATTGCCTTTGTTCGTCGTGCTTTTCATCTGGGTAGACGTGGGTTCTTTGTGTTACGGTGATTTGCCATTGTTTCATGTGCTTATAACACTACTCATATGAAGGAGATGTTACTTTCATGTTTGATAGATATATGTAGCATCTTTTCCTTCTAATATGAGTAGACATATGATGTTTGTGTATTCAGTGGCGTAACAACAGCCGCAGCAGCCCTAGCGGTTGCTACGGGGCCGTGCTGCTAGGGGGCCCGGGATGGCCGTGAACCCAAAATTTTGTTCTGTTCTCCCTTCCCCTGCCTGTGAACAGCTCAGCAGTAATGCCTGCTGTGCTAAACATAGAGCCGCCCACCTGTGTCGGCCGCCCACTCTCCCGACAGACGGCAATACATCCTCCCCGCCTCCACGATCCCCTGCCCACCCACCGGCATGTCTTCCTGCGAGCCCACCTCCGCAATCTCCTGCCCGCCCACCAGCAAGTTTTCCTGCAGGCCCCGCCCACCTCCACGATCTCTTGCCCGCCCACCATCAAGTCTTCCTGCGTGCCTGCCTCCATGATCTCCTGCCCGCCCACCAGCAAGTTTTCCGGCGCGCCCGCCTCCACGATCTCCAGCCTTCCCACCGTCAAGTTTTCCTCCGCGATCTCCTGCCCGCCCACCATCAAGTCTTCCTGCGCGCCTGCTTCCACGATCCCCTGCCCGCCCACCGGCATGTATTTCTGCAAGCCCGCCTCCACGATCTCCTGCCCGCCCACTAGCATGTATTCTTGTCCATTGGCATGTGCCCCTACCTGCCTGTTGGTGTGTCCTTCCGCCTGTAGACACATCTCCCTACCCGCCCGCCGCCCCCCCCCCCCCCAATTTACAGCCATGTGCAAACTCCCGCTCACCCCTGGCACCCCCTACACTTCACGGAGACGCTCCACCCCTCCCGAAAGCACTGCCCGCCAGGACCACAAAGAAAGTTAGAAATGTTATCTGTGCATATACATATATATGTATGTATCTGTGTGTGTATATATGCATGTATATGTGTGTATCTGCTTTTTGAGTATTTATGTATATTCTGTATGAGTGTATATACACTCACCGGCCACTTTATTAGGTACACCTGTCCAACTGCTCGTTAACACTTAATTTCTAATCAGCCAATCACATGGCAGCAACTCAGTGCATTTAGGCATGTAGACATGGCCAAGACAATCTCCTGCAGTTCAAACCGAGCATCAGTATGGGGAAGAAAGGTGATTTGAGTGCCTTTGAACGTGGCATGGTTGTTGGTGCCAGAAGGGCTGGTCTGAGTATTTCAGAAACTGCTGATCTACTGGGATTTTCACGCACAACCATCTCTAGGGTTTACAGAGAATGGTCCGGAAATGCCTTGTTGATGCCAGAGGTCAGAGGAGAATGGGCAGACTGGTTTGAGCTGATAGAAAGGCAACAGTGACTCAAATCGCCGCCCGTTACAACCAAGGTAGGCAGAACGCACAGTACGTCGAACTTTGAGGCAGATGGGCTACAGCAGCAGAAGACCACACCGGGTGCCACTCCTTTCAGCTAAGAACAGGAAACTGAGGATACAATTTGCACAAGTTCATAGAAATTGGACAGTAGAAGATTGGAAAAACGTTGCCTGGTCTGATGAGTCTCGATTTCTGCTGCGACATTCGGATGGTAGGGTCAGAATTTGGCGTCGACAACATGAAAGCATGGATCCATCCTGCCTTGTATCAACGGTTCGGGCTGGTGGTGTCATGGTGTGGGGAATATTTTCTTGGCACTCTTTGGGCCCCTTGGTACCAATTGAGCATCGTTGCAACGCCACAGCCTACCTGAGTATCGTTGCTGACCATGTCCATCCCTTTATGACCACAATGTACCCAACATCTGATGGCTACTTTCAGCAGGATAATGCGCCATGTCATAAAGCTGGAATCATCTCAGACTGGTTTCTTGAACATGACAATGAGTTCACTGTACTCAAATGGCCTCCACAGTCACCAGATCTCAATCCAATAGAGCATCTTTGGGATGTGGTGGAACGGGAGATTCGCATCATGGATGTGCAGCCGACAAATCTGCGGCAACTGTGTGATGCCATCATGTCAATATGGACCAAAATCTCTGAGGAATGCTTCCAGCACCTTGTTGAATCTATGTCACGAAGAATTGAGGCAGTTCTGAAGGCAAAAGGGGGTCCAACCCGTTACTAGCATGGTGTACCTAATAAAGTGGCTGGTGAGTGTATATATATGTATATTTTTTGTATGAATGTGTATGTATACGCAGTACATGCATATATGCTGTATATACTGTATGTGTATATATGCTGTATGTACACGCAGTATGTGTAGATGCTGTATATACTGTATGTGTATATATGCTGTATATAATATATAACCTGTGTGTATATAATATGAATGTGTGTACTTCAGTGCTTACATATGTTCGATCGTATAAACATGTTTGTACCAATATGTATATATATATTTTTTTAGGGGAAGGGGGGGCCCCATGCTGAAATCTGCTATGGGGCCCAAGCTCTCCTAGTTACGCCCCTGTGTGTATTATATTTATTGATTATAAGAATTACATTTTTATCTTTCTGAACTTAAAGGGAACCTGTTATTGTGATTTGGAACACTGAACCAACCACAGATCCTTATGGACCGGTGTTCTGGTGTCCCAAATTGCCCTGCATGTTTCGGCAAGTGAAGTTCACTTCCTACATATGGTACTGGTATCAAGCTTCTCGGGGAATGGAGGGTCAAACCCCTCTGTCTGCTGTCTTTGCACCTTTGGAAGACCTTGAAAGGTCTTGAAATGGCTCTTGTGTAAATGGGTACTGAGAGCAGGAACAAATGTACGAGGATTTCATGGGTGAAGGTCCTTATCAGTACAATATTTATGACGAGGCTGCTCGGCCGGAGCTGTGTGTGTAGCTGTGCAGGAGGCCGAGCCTCCGGGGGCAGGTGGCGCTGCAGATGAGTGTGGAGCTGTCA
Organism: Engystomops pustulosus; assembly: GCF_040894005.1. Taxonomy (NCBI): domain Eukaryota; kingdom Metazoa; phylum Chordata; class Amphibia; order Anura; family Leptodactylidae; genus Engystomops; species Engystomops pustulosus. The sequence goes on along the minus strand of NC_092413.1, from coordinate 129,617,481 downwards.
GACTGTGGAGCCATTTTCCTAGCTGCAGTAGCCCGGCTCAGTTTGTAGATGTGTGTGTGTGTCAGGCTCCTCCCACCACTCCAACTGCGGCCTCCGGTATCCTCTCCCAGCTGAGGCCTGGCTGACATCCCGGCCTCTCGCTGTAACTCTCGCCGCTGTTGTCGCCCACTTTGCAGGCCCCGCTGCGGCGTCACCCTCCCTCATTCCATTATCTTGCCTGGCGCCGGACATGGAGTAAGGTGGAACATGGCGAGCGGCGGAGAGAGCCGCTTTCTGGAAGGTGAGAGGCCTGTTATGTGCTCTGGCTGCGTCTCCTCAGACGTGTGCCGTCTATATACAAGATGTATATACCCCTGGAGTGCACAGTACTACATGTATATACCCCTGGAGTGCACAGTACTACACGTATATACCCATGGAGTGCACAGTACTACATGTATATACCCCTGGAGTGCACAGTACTACACGTATATACCCATGGAGTGCACAGTACTACATGTATATACCCCTGGAGTGCACAGTACTACACGTATATACCCCTGGAGTGCACAGTACTGCATGTATATACCCCTGGAGTGCACAGTACTGCATGTATATACCCCTGGAGTGCACAGTACTGCATGTATATACCCCTGGAGTGCACAGTACTGCATGTATATACCCCTGGAGTGCACAGTACTGCATGTATATACCCCTGGAGTGCACAGTACTGCATGTATATACCCCTGGAGTGCACAGTACTGCATGTATATACCCCTGGAGTGCACAGTACTGCATGTATATACCCCTGGAGTGCACAGTACTGCATGTATATACCCCTGGAGTGCACAGTACTGCATGTATATACCCCTGGAGTGCACAGTACTGCATGTATATACCCCTGGAGTGCACAGTACTGCATGTATATACCCCTGGAGTGCACAGTACTGCATGTATATACCCCTGGAGTGCACAGTACTGCATGTATATACCCCTGGAGTGCACAGTACTGCATGTATATACCCCTGGAGTGCACAGTACTGCATGTATATACCCCTGGAGTGCACAGTACTGCATGTATATACCCCTGGAGTGCACAGTACTGCATGTATATACCCCTGGAGTGCACAGTACTGCATGTATATACCCCTGGAGTGCACAGTACTGCATGTATATACCCCTGGAGTGCACAGTACTGCATGTATATACCCCTGGAGTGCACAGTACTGCATGTATATACCCCTGGAGTGCACAGTACTGCATGTATATACCCCTGGAGTGCACAGTACTGCATGTATATACCCCTGGAGTGCACAGTACTGCATGTATATACCCCTGGAGTGCAACATGTACTACCACTCTACACTTGCATTGTATTTTATATACTATCTGCAGCCTGCTCCGCCATATAGATAGAGAATATATAATCCATATTATATTGTATGTCTGAGGGGCTCCAAAATATTTTACAATGTATGTTCACTCCGATGCCTTCTCCAGTATTACATAATCTACAGGATTATACTACATGTATTAGGACTCCAAAATCATATATGTAAAATATACAGTTGCATTGTATTATTTATACTCTTTGCAGCCTGCTTTACCATATAGATATTATTTAATCTACACTTTATGCTACATGTCTGTGGGGCTCCAAAATGATATATAGAAACTTAATGTATGTGCACTGTGCTGCCTGCTGTACTCTCTTATCTACAGCATTAGGCTGGATTCATATTATATGATCATTATGCTGGGGACTGACATGGAAATACACTCTGCAACTATGTCCATTATAAACTGTATACTAGATGTAAGTTCAGTTACTTTCTCTGCTATATAATCTCTCTATGATGTTGGCTCTGCATGTATGTAAGTTATATACTTTCTTTACCCTCAAGGCTCTGTAGCTGTGTCCATTAAATACTGTTATAGATTGCGGATCTACTTGTATGTCTTCTATATACTGTTTATTAGATGTAGGCTCTGTAGCTCCGGCATTTCCTATGTAGGCACGCGCACGATCGTGCGCACGCAGCGCCGAAGACTCTTCTGCTCTAATGTTTAAAAAGTGTTAAAACCGCGATACAGGGGTTAATCACACTATCGAAAGTAAGTACCGGCACCGCCCTGAGCTGGTGCTCGGTACTTACAGCTTACCCCTGCCATTCTAACTGGTAGGTTTCCTTTAATGGTGGGAGGCCGCTGCGGACATGCTATTAATGGTGGGGAGGCCGCTGCTGCATTTCCCACCCTAGTCCTATACTTGACGCAAAATGTTTTCATTTTTCGGTGGTAAAATTAGGTACCTCGGTTTACACTCTGGTTGGCTTGTACTTGCATATATGTGGTATGTTATTTTTTTTTACCTCGCAGTGAAAAGCCCAAAGACAAGGTGACATTATAGGTGTGTGGGGGCTATAGAAAAAAGGGGTATTATTATGTCCCTGTTACTGTAGCCCCTTTCTTATCAAGACATTAAAAGGGGCATACAGAAAAAAGGCAGCTGCAGGAAAGGGGGGATTGTAGACCCGAGGTTGCAGGAAATGGCACATTATATGGGTTGGGGTTAGATATGAACTATTTGCGGGCACACAATTTTATTTTCCAGGGACCATGGTAAGAGGCTTACCCCACCTTGTCCCTTGAAAAAAAAATGTTCGCGGCAACCGTCCCCTGATACAAGAAGATTGGGGAACGCTGCTATATACTGTTTATTAGATGCAAGTGGTTATAGACTCTGTAGCTATGTCGGCTATGTACTGTATTACAGATATAGGCTCTGCAGATATGTTCACCATAAACTATAAAATTTGGGAATTGTTTGTGCAGAGATCTGAGCCTGTTGCCCACGAGCAGGTTCAGCCTGTAAAACATGCGCCATGTACCTCCAGTCACATAACTGAACTCACTGGGGGAATTCACTGTCCTGTCTGCAACACAATTTTATTACAATTGGCAGAAATTGTTCAATCTAATATCAGTTCACCCCAGAAAGAACAGTTTATTTTAACACTCTTTCCTTACCCACTAAACTGCAAAATGTTGTCACTTATTTCGACTGAAAAACTGTCAAGTCCACTTTTTCGGCACTTAATTGACCAACATGGCCAAAAAAATGGTCCAAATGAAGCCGGAGTTCAATACACTGCCTTCAACACATCAATACATTTCAAGGGACATTACGTCACTGTGTCAGAAAAAACTTAGGTGAAAGTTGCCTCTTATTTAATAAATTCCCCCTGCCATGTCATTTCAGATCATTGACTTTAGGTTTGTTGGTCCATGAAATCCTTTAAGTGCACAGAGTGAGTTTCTAAGACCAAACTCGCTTTTACTTCATGCACCTACTACACTTCTTAGAATGGAAACCATCCCTATCCCTGCAGACATTGAGCCCACAGATGGAGGATTTCGGCTCTAAAGCCTACAGTATTATACATATGCTTTGGACTGTAATATGTTATATAATAGTGGATAAGTAATTAATAGATGCTGTATAAATAAGCATACATTTTCAGTTCATAATGATTCTTTCCAAATGGTTATATCTGATTATGTCTTTCAAGGCATAATGATACCCATATTTCATTGCTAACTTTAAAGGGAACCTGTCACCAGGTTTAACTGCACTTGGCTACTAATGCCCTCAGGCAGGGGATGAAATGTCCTTTCTAAATTTTATTTGGTATCTCGCCTGTTCTCCCTCAGTCTTGCAACTCTGACTCTAATTATACCATTTTCACATGAGACGAGTAAAGTTTAGTGGTTTCGGGGGTCATGTCGATTTAGAAGCCTGTATCTCTGATTTTATAATACCTAAAAACAAGCTTTTTGTTTCATATTAAAGATAAGACTATCATCTTTCAGATGAGATCTGAAAATGAGATTCTTAGGGTAGGAACTGGATTTTTATCTGCAGCTTGCATTTCCAACCACTGTGTATATATTAGAGTATAAGCCGAGTTGAGAAACTCTGCTTATTCTTGACCTGATAAAAAAAAAAATAGCTGCAGCTCCTATCGGTTCAGCTCGTTTGAGCGTCATAACGAACTACAAGTTCCATGAAGTGTTCACTTGACCATGCATGTCTACAGATAGAGAACTCCCAGAACAGGTTGATTGGGAGTCGGAGACCGTCACTAGGTGCGCTGCGTCTTCTGAGAGGGGGAATCATAGCGAAATACAATTGACCAGAATGGGGCTAGCAGAAAATCTCTTCCCAATAAACTATTTAACCGCTGTTGGGTCATAGAGAATCCATAGCAGTAACCTCTAGAAGAAGTCAATCAGAACATCTTCTATTCAGTGGGGGAGATGTATTATTAATCTGTCTATGCAAGAAAACTGGAGTAATTTGCTGCTGAAATGCCATGCACATTATTTACTGAAGCTTTTAGATGATTCTGGAATCTTTCAGCATCAGACACTATGATTAATCTTTCTGGTCCTACTCTGCACTGGTCTAAAGACCGACACATTGATACATCTCTCCCAATAACTGTAGGTTACATACATGGGAAAGGTGTTACATTGATGGGATTTCTGAAGAAGTTAAACATTGCAATGCTATTCAATGTAGAAGTTTACGTACATGAACTTGGTCCATATTGGTGGTAATTGTTCCCAGCAGCAATTTTTTGTTTTATTTTAGTCTTTAAGCAATTGGATCTATCCATGCTGTTTCTGACATGGATTGACTTTGCTTTGTTTTAGCTTTGGATAGATCAGAATCCAAGAAAGATGCAGGTTTTAGAAATAACTGGAGTTTTGAAAACCTGGAAGAAAGTGAAGGTGATGTTGAAAAAGAGTAAGTACAGTTCTGTGGATCATGAAAGGGCTGATCAAAACATTTCCAACTCTTCACTTCTTCTTTTTGCTTTTTCCTCTTTCTCCTATATGGAGTAGATACACACGGGTGCAGAATTTCCATTGCCATAGCACATCTAAATCCCGATGGAAATACCATGTGCATTTCCTGTGGGCTTTATCACCATTTAGAAAAAAAGGAGAGATCTGCTACAAACGTATATTATGACACTGGCTAAGGACCTTGAGCACCCACCGTAAATGTACATCAAGTGGGCCTAAACAAGTTAGAATCTGCAGATCTACTTTGTGTGCAGTCATCAAATATACTGTAAAGTGCAGCAGAGTTTCCATGTAGATTTTGCCTAGTTGTATAGGTAATCGGCATCAAATTTTCCCTAAAGGAGTCTCCTTTAATTTGTCGTTGCCTGCATCCAGATAGGGGTTTATAATGTGTGCATCTCACAGGCTGCGACAACCGATCCGCAGTCCAATGTTTGCGGTCATGTGTCACTGGCATGTAAGCGCACACTGTCTGAACTGTAGGCACGGCTAGGTATAGGACCTGCTTTAAGTTTTGTGTCTCGCCAAGTTGGCTATGCAAACCGATTCTTTGTATATGAGCCCATTATGGTGAATTTGTCTGTGTGCCACCATTACTTCAATCGATAGCCCACAGACAAAACTAGGTTCTTGTGCATGAGAGCTAATGGTCCTTATTTCAGATAGCTCACCCCGGTATGTTCATATAGTGCTTTATGTTGGGATGAGCATGCTTGCTGGGGAGCTACATCAGGAGTATGGGCATTTGATAGGGTATAGGATATGCCACTGCTTTATCAATGTTGGCATTTGATCTCTCCTCAAAATGAAGTAAAATGAATGGAACCCTCTGCATTCCATAAACAATTTCTATAGCTTATGTGATGGTTTTCTCTAGTCATTCTGTGGTTGTATTTTCCAGTAGCTTACAATATCAACTATTTTCAAGAATGTGCTTTTTTTTTTTTTAAGACCAAAAATCCATTTATTCAAAATGGTGTTCTATGACATTGCTTTAACAGTATGGAATAATGCAGTGATGACTGTACATACCTCTTCTGAATACTTACTGAGGTGTGTATCACTGCAACATAAATGTCATCTCTGTTTGTCAGCCTCCAGTGCTGGTGTAGTAAGAGGGAGGTCAAGCACAGGGACAGTAAACAGCCCTGTTCTATTTCTTGCTACCAGGTGTCTTTTATACAAGAGGTCCAGTGACTGTAGATTTACTGTCTTACTTTGTACATATCACGTTTTTTCTTTCTTTTCTGTTATTATAGTGAAGTTAACTTGCTCAGTATAGACGAAAGTGATGGGGAGAAAGCTGCTGAACAAAAGGTAAGTATTCAGTGTTTCTGTATTGCATACATTTCTAGGGTTAAGGATTTTCATAATTGTTATAAATTAATTTGATGTGACATGATACATGTGATGTGCACAGCTTCTTGATTTTATTTATGTTGTTGTTGTTTAACAAATGTTTTATTTGTTGTTTATAGTCCAATAAACTGCGGCCTGGAATTGTTCATGGTCCTGAGGAATCAATTAAGACGTATGAGAGAAGAGGAAAAGCATCTTACCAACGACCTGTTAAAGGCAACGCAACTGGACTGAATATGTTGGGTGCAAGCAAGAAGCTGGGGTAAGCATTTTATCATGGTTTGTGTGTATTTCACGTTCCACAAATTTCCTTGTCTTTGTAACTTGTTACAATCCCTTTTTTCAGCATTTTGATTAGTTTCATAAATGTATTTATTTTCTTTTTTAAAGGAAACCTACCACTTAGTATGGCAGGGGTAAGCTGTAAGTACCGAGCACCAGCTCAGGGTGAGCTGGTGCCGGTACTTACTTTCGTTAGTGTTAAAACCGCGGTATCGCGGTTTTAACACTTTTTAAACTTTAGGGCAGAAGACACTTCGGCGCTGCATGCGCACGATCGTGCGCGCGCCTCCATAGGAAATAGCGGAGATGTTGCGCGCGCACGGTCGCGCGCAGCGCCGAAGCCCCTTCTGCCCTAAAGTTTAAAAAGTGTTAAAACCGCGATACTGCGGTTTTAACACTAACGAAAGTAAGTACCGGCACCAGCTCACCCTGAGCTGGTGCTCGGTACTTACAGCTTACCCCTGCCATACTAAGTGGTAGGTTTCCTTTAAAGCAGACAAATGTCTGCTTTATAATCAGTACAAAAACACAATAAAGCTTTCACAGAGGATAAGGCATGGTACATATATTTAACGTCTTGAATAATTCATATATAAATACTATTAAACAATTAAGAAAATCCAACAATGTTGACGTGGTACACCACCCCTTTGTATTTGGCACATGTTGGATTCAGGGAATGCATTTTGGTCATCAAAAGAGGTATATTGTAGGTTTGTTGTACTTGTATTCATTTTACATTTAGAAGCAAGCCATCCCCATCTGTAATGTCCCTGAGAAGATCATTCTGGGTGTAGCCTACCCATTCCCGGGGTATCTTATCTTCCACCTACAAGCCTCCCTGATTCCATTCCACGTCTAACTACGCTGCATCTCCATTGAAGCGAATCCAGCAAATTCAATCCACTGTTTCTTAAATTCCACAACCAAGCCCCTATTCAAGTGTAGCTTCATTTCCATCCATTTAGTCTTAATCATTGGATAAACAACTTTAACCATTTCTGGGGATCCCTATCCAGCCAGTGTTTAGCAGTACATCTTTTCACTTGATAGAGCACCTATGTCAAGCGCTCATTCTGATTACCTAGCAATGCATCCACACAATTGGCAAGTGGTCCTTCAGGTCCCTATGGACTCTAGTCACATACACCCTGTTAAGTAGTGCACTTCAACGCCTGCCGACTTAATGCTCCACACTGTAAATTTATATGAAAGCCATCTGCTCGGGTCTCCAGACAGTGGGTTGGGCAGCTGGCATCCTCTCTGTCTCATCCTCCAAAGCACCACCAATAGTCCCAATAGACTATCTGCAATAAAAAGAATTGCAACCTCCTCACATCCTCACCTCTTCTTTGCCATATTCACAGACAAAACCAAATGGGTATTTCTCATATAAAAGCAACTGTAAAACCACCAGTTGTGTGAACTACTACCCCCATTCTGGTGCTCATTGGAGGTGCAGGAAACTTCACTACATGACTCTGGTCAAACGTAGAGTCCGTTTTCCGCCTTCCTGAAGATATTTTGAACATGTTATGCACCTCTTCTTTGCAGTGTAGACCCTCTCGTGTTTCATGTGGATAATCCATTACTTTATATCATTCACAGAGAGAATACCCAGAACATTGCCCTCGCCCAAGGAACTATGGTGCAGGGAAGGCGTTTTCATCACACAAATATCACTCGGTCTGTTGTAAAAACAGCTGCGCAGAAGTAAGTTGTAGACTTTGCCTGGTTTCTTCAAGGTTAATTGTGCATTTGAGGTTTGTTAATACTGCTGGGTCCTCCATATTGCTTGAACAGGGGTCTTGTCTACTTAAGGGATAAAGGGATACTTAAGGAATTTGAATGAAGTGGTCATCAAGCATGTACATGCACTTCCATGCTTATTGGACTGACACCTATGTTAAGATTATCTGTGCATCAATACATTCACTCATTAAAGCCAGCAGGGATTGACTCGCAGGGCCGGGTAAACAGAGGTCAATTAAAGGAAATCCGTTTTGACCAAATAAAACTGCAGATGATGATACAGAACATGGCACAACTCTAGCAGGCTTCTGTCGGATTACTACAGTAGTGACTGAGGGAGGTGCTGTGCAGTGTTCAATGAAGAGATCTCATTCAGCATTGCACCAGAAGTCCCTCTACAATCCTGGAACATAAATACATTTTTCACAATCCTGGAACTAACACACACAATAGTATGGTAACTCAAATTTCCAGGGCTGCTAAATAACACTGTCTGCAGCTTTATGTAATTTCAGCCTAATTACAGTCTATATATCACAGAAGAGAGAGGTCATTAAGTATAAACTTGCCAGCCTTCTTTTAAATAAATGTATTTAAAATTAATTAACCCCTTCGTTACTGAGGGTCATTGATGCCTGAATGTCCATGTCAATCTTTTTTGTTCTGTTATGCGTTTCTTTAAATAGCAATATCTTTGGAAAATCTTTACATATCATTACCGTTTTTTCTTATTTTTTTTTTTTAGTAGTAAAACCTGTAGCTAAATATGTACAGTATCAATCCAACCTTTCCCAGGTTCAGCTAAGTCTTTTTACTGCAGCCTCTTCTATATTCTGAGCACACTTCAAACGCCTATATCTCATAAAGCATAGAAGCACAAACCTGGTGTCATCCAGGAGCATCTTCCCTTTAATTTATCATTAAAATTGTTGCATGTGTGCTGGACACGTCTTTATAAATTGAGACCGATGTCTGCAGCCATAAAAATGTACTTCATGTGTTCATGGTTCGCTTCCAGTCAGGGGGGTGGGGTTCGGGGCACAGCAGTCAAGGAGGCTCCGGCCCTCACAGACGCTTCTTTACATGAGCCACGCCTCTGTGTCTCCCAATCTCGTCTCATTTCTTGCACATGCACTGGTCATTTCTGCTCCAAACCTGCATGTATGCAGCAGGAGAAAGACGCACTGGGCATTTTAGAGAATTAAGACTAGACCGTGGCAGGCCAAGGAGAGGACAAGAAGCCTGGAGGCACGGCCTGCTGCTGTTACATGGAGAGAAGGAGGAGCGGTTATGTAAAGATGCGGAATGCAGGCAGCGTTCTCAATTTATAAAGACACCGGCACACTTGCAACCGGCAATACAAGGTACTTATTGTGGTTCCATAGGGATCGCCTGGTGACAGGTGGATATCTCCGATTCTGTGAAGCATCCACGCACAATGCTGACGTTCAAAGGTGCCTATATTTCTAGGTGCTGCGCCAGGGTTCAGGACATATAGCTGTTTGAATGTGGCTGCTGTCATGACATTTTTTAACCCCTTGAGGACCAGGCCCTTATTTTTCACTTACCAAATTAAAAAATCTATAACTTTTATTTTTCCACGTAAAGAGCTGTGTATGGGCTTATTTTCTGCGTAACAAATTGCACTTCGTAGTGGTAGTATTCAATATTATATGCCGTGTACTGGGAAGCGGGAAAAAAATTCTAAATGCAGTGAAAATGATGAAAAAAACACATTTGTGCCATTTCTTGTGGGCTTGGTTTTTACAGCTTTCACTGTGCGCCCCAAATGACAAGTCTACTTCATTCATTGGGTCAATACGATCATGGGGATAACAAATTTGTATAGGTTTTATAATGTTTTCATACATTTACAAAAATTAAAACTTCCTGAACAAAAAAAAATTCTTCATTTTGCCGTCTTCTTGTGCTAATAACTTTTTCAGCTGTGGGTGGTGTCATTTTTTGCAACTTTTGATGACATTTTCAATGCTTCTATTTTTAGTACTGTGCGACCTTTTGTTCACTTTTTATAGAATTTTTTTCTGTTTTTCAAAATGGCAAAAAATGGTTAAACACAGTGAAAAACCGTTATTATATTTTCATAGATCGGGCATTTTCAGACGCCGTGATACCTAATGTGTTTATGATTTTTACTGTTTTATTTATATCAGTTCTAGGGAAAGGGGGGTGATTTAAATTTTTGTTTTTTTAATATCATTTTTTTTTAAATTTATTTTTTTACTATTTTTTCATACTCCCTGGGGTTCTTTAACCCTAGGTTGTCTGATCCTACCATATACTGCCATACTGCAGTATGGCAGTATATGGGGATTTTGCATACCATCTATTACAATGTGCAGATCGCACATTGTAATAGCTTAGATCATGATAGCCTCGTATCTTTGTGTGACCCGAGGCTGTCATGACGATAGTTCGTCGCTCCTCGATGACGTCACGGGGAGCGACGATCGGAGCCAAGATGGCGGCGCTCTCGCGCCGCCGGCTCATTAATGCCGCCGTCAGCTTTGCCGTTGGCGATCAAAAAGTTAACAACCGTGATCGGTGCTAGCACCGATCGAAGGTGTTAGCGACGGCGTTTGCTTCATTATGAAGCAAATGCCCGGTGAGTATGAAGAAGGCTCAGCCCGTGAGCCCTCTTCATACTCCCCATGCTCAACAAGACACAAGGGTATGTCTTATTGCGCTATGGGGTTAAACTCTTTGCACAGGGTATGTGAGAAAATAACATCTATAGCCATTTGGGGGTTAAAGTACATTTGTTACACAGCCACCTACACAATAGTGATAATTGATAGCTGTGGTTTAATTTTATAAACCATGTACCCATACGGTAAGTAAATACTGTACATACATTTGAACATGTTGGGGTATGTAAATACCACAAAAATCCAGATGTGACTGACTATTAACTGCAAAGCCCACACAATAGGCATGATACCTCTAAATAGACAATACAAAAAAAGTACACGGAAGAAACAAAAGAAGGCCCATTGCATTCCAAAACTACGTTTTTTATTTATTCATATCAACAACAGTCATAGTCAATAGGACTTATAAACGCCCATTAAAAAAGAAATATATGAATGTACGCACTAGCATTGGCACTTTACATGGTTCCTTTTTGTGATGTATAATCTATTTCCCTGTATGGATGACCTTTTTTCCACACCACTTTTATGTTATTTTGTTCTATTGGGTGTTTTTAAAGGAAACCTACCAATACAGTTCTATCTATTAAGGTAGATCGGGTGGTAGGTGCATCTATTGGACGTGAGGACTTTTAAGGGCTAAGCCTCATGTCTCTGTAATCTTTTCATAACTTTTATTTCCCTAATATGCTAATTTTCTAAAGAGGCTACTGGGGGGTATGGAGTAGCCGGAGCTGAGGCTACACGGCGCGGCTACTCCACGCCCCAGTAGCCTTTTTGATCATTTTACCAGATATCTTTGCCGTGCAGCTCCTGCGCAGAACAACAGGCCCGCGGTTGTGCAGTCACTGCTCCGAAGCCAGAGCTACGCTGACGGAAATATCTGCTATGAGGATCAAAGAGGCTACTGGGGTGTGGAGTAACCGCGCCGTGTAGCCTCAGCTCTGGCTACAACATGCTCCAGTAGCCTGTAGCATACTCCATGCTCCAGTAGCATATTAGGGAAATAAAAGTTAGAAAAAGATTAGAGACGTGAGGATTAGGCCTTAAAAGGGCTATCCTCACATCCAATAGATGCACCTACCACCCGAACTATCTTAATAGGTAGATCCGTGGTGGTAGATTTCCTTTAAGTATTAGTGACTATGACTGTAGTTGATCTGAATTAATAAAAATATAGTTTTGGAATGCGATGGCCGTTTTTTTTGTTTTTTTCTTTGCATTGTCTATTTATAGGTATTCATGCATGTTGGAGTATGCACATTTGGTCACAAGTGAAGGACTGTGTCAAAGTTCTTCTCCACGCTACATCTTATTTCAGAAATATTTTATAAATCTTATTCCTACTACAGTCAAGCTGCCTTAGTCATGTGCCTCTAATCCATTACTTCCATGGGACGATTTCCCCCAAATCCTCCCTCTCCTTTTTTTTTTTTTTTTTTTTTTTATAGTGACTAAATTAGTTGTTATAAAACTTCACTTTCACTTGCATTGGCCACTAACCCTCATACACAATTTTAAAAAATACCCAGAGCAATGCATACAATTAGAAACCTTAGTGAAGTTGCTAAGCTGTAGTATTGTATCTTATACTGTTTTTCTTCTTCATATTTTAAGCAGTCTGGAAAGACGAGAAAGGTAAGTTGTGGTATTAAGAGCATGAAACTTTTCTCCCTGTAAATATTTGTTTTAAAATTGTTGTGTAAAACCGTTCCATTTCCATGTTTGTTTGTTTTTCTTTTCTTTTTTTTTTTTTTTCAATATAAACCTATTTTGTTTTGTATTTATTTTTGCAAAGGAAAGAATACCCACCACATGTTCAGAAGGTAGATGGTGATCCAGATAGATTGTCACAAAGACTGGGTAAGTTTATTCCTATAAACTATTAAAAACAATTGTCCATCACCCTGGCCCTTCGCCCAGCAGCTGAGTGCATGTAAGGAGATGGAACTATGCATCTAAGCTTCTATATAATTCTAGCTACTTACTCTCCTAATATCGATAAATCTGTGCAGGTCCTGGGTGTCTGATCTTCACTGTACCCCATCTATTCATAATGTGTAAAATTTTCTAAAGAAATGGTTTCGTGTTTTTATAGAACAAATGCAGGACATCAGAGACTATCCAGAGGTGGAGTCTGAGCCTGCGTTACGGAGAAAGGTACTGCTTTTACTTCCTACTATTCAGTTGTGTTTAGAAAAAACAGAGGTGTGTCATAAATGTGGATTACCTTATAGACAATAATGCAATAATCGGTTCAGTGAAATCAAAACCTTTACAAATGGCCACCTTTTTATTCCTGAGACAGATAATGAGAAAAATGTGTTATAGTATACAGGTCAAAACGCTCAAAAAAACTTCAGTTATCATTTTTGTGAAGTTCATCAACGCTTCAATATATTCAATATTTATTACACTACAAATAATAGAAGACTGGTTGTCAAGAGGATTCACTGTTTGTTGTTGGACCCAGATTTCAGCCCAATCCCAATTTCTTGATAGTGGTTTTTTTTTTTTTTTTTATAAAAAAGGACCTTGCTACTGTGTGTTTTAAGAATTGTATTCTCATTCATAGAACAATTTTGAAACGGTCTTTCTTACAATTCAATTCCTCTATCGTTCCTTCTAGAAATATAATAACATATTAACAACTAGATAATACTATCGCTGTGTGTACACCTGTTGAGACCCTTTAACAGTTCATTTATACATTTCTAGGTGGAATAGCAGAGGAATTGTACAACCCTGTGCTATGAGATGGTGCTTTATTATCCAGGAATATCCAGGTCTTAAGTTAAAAAAGGACGTTTAGGAGAGAAGAGGCATCCTTTAGGATAGAATAAACATCTGTAGATAAAGGATCCAGCCTTTTTTATTTTATACTTTTCTATTCCCCTTAATAGTCCTTTGTTTACAGATCACTAATTGTTTGACTGATGTGACAAATGTTGCTCTGGGATCTATGTTTACAGCACATGTAACGGAATTCACCCTATGATTATTGTCCACTATTGGATAACAATCATTTAAGATCTACCAATTCAGATATATGTCAAATCCGTCTGCTTGTATTTTGATACTTCCTTTTTCTATGTCTCCATATTTATATAGTGAAATGGCAGGCACATAGTCTGTTTACCATAGTTTTGCATGCACATCCCGCTGGGTGTGTACATAGAGAAATAGAACCAGTATTGGTTATCATTGGAAGTACAGTCTGTACCTTTATATAAAAATGACTGTCCAGTTTAGAAAACCCATTTTCACATATATTTCATGACTACATTTTTAGTGAGGTCAGCTATGTTTCTCTTGTTTTGGTACACACAGTCTTTTGTTACATGAAGAACCCATCAATCGCTTTGGCTCTGTGCAGTACAGGCGGTCCCCAACTTAAGGACAACCGACTGACAGACAACCTCTAGTTAGACAGACTTCTGGTGAAGTTCTCTGCATGCTTTAGTCCCAGGCATCAATGATCAGCTGTAAGGTGTCTGTAATGAAGCTTTATTCATAAAAAAAAATCCAATTGTCACTAGGACAAAATAAAGTTTGTCTGGAGTTAAAATTATAAAATATACCAGTTCCGACTTGCATACAAATTCAACTTCAGGACAAACCTAAAGAACCTACTGTATATACTTGAGTATAAACCGACTTCAATATAAGCCAAGGTACCTAATTTCATCACAAAAACTGGGAAAATCTATTGACTTGAGAATAAGCCATGGGTGGGAAATGCATTGGTCGCCCTCCACCCAGTATATAGCTCATTAGCCCCTCCCCCCCCCCAGTATATAGCCAGCCTGCCCTCCCAGTATATAAAAAAGTTAACTCAGTACTCTCCTTTCCAACACCCCCCGTAAGTCCTCTTCTTTCTGTCTGTGCTCTGGCAGCGGCAGGTCTGTGCATGCTGGCGGCGCACAGACTATGACGTCAGCCACTTGCTGACATCATAGTGTGTGTGCCGGCTTATATGTGAGTATATATACGGTATCTTGGATGTAACCCATTGACTGCCTGTACTGCTCTCTGGTATTAAATGCGTCTAATAATGATAAACTTTATTTGGGATATAGCCCTTCTTCATGTATTTTAGTAATGTAGGCCTGTGATTTTTCAGGTTATTGACTCTCGTATTTGCTTACCCTTTTCATTGACAGAGCACAGAGCAGATTGACTCTTTTCAGCGTTGCACGTCTTGTGTAAAAGAAAATAAAAGTAAGATGAGATGCCAAAGTTGTGGAGATGCACAAAGACTTTGCAGACAAAGCACTTCATCTTCTGAATCCCCAGCTTCCTTAGCCAGACCTTCAATACATCCAAGCCCAACAACAGACAAATCTGTCAACAAAGGATTAAATGCTAGGAACTTCTATGGCTCTTCCTACAGCACAATTACAATGGACTCCATGTTAAAAAATGACTCTCCAAGGTGGAAGCAATGTCCGCCAAATGGAAAAATTGGACTTTCTGCAGAAGCTAATTTATCGAAGATTACTAGAAATGCAAGACTAAAAAGTAGCAGATTGTCTGAAACCAATGACACAAGTAAGCAGATTTTATTAGTTAATAGCTGATTCAGGAAAGCAGACAAATAATGCAGCGTGTCTACATGATCATCCAGTTTCTAGTATATATAGGGCTTAGTCATACAACCAGCAATGTGATTCTAAAGGTGCTGTCACGCGGTGCGTTCTTGGGCGGTTTTCAAATGCACTGAAAACACAAGCGTTTTTGTATGTTGACCATGCGCTTTACTGTTTTTCATCTGTTTCACAGCTGCTTACACTTCCAGAAATTAAGAAAAACGGATTCAAAACCGCCAAACGCATGGTAAACATTCAAAAGTGCATGCATTTTCAGCACCCGAAATCCTAAAAAAATGTTCAGAAATCTGTACAAATCACGTAAATAGTGTACTGCTACCTTTGGGATGTGATCTACTAGGATTCCTCAGAAATTGTTTCTGATACCCTGTTAATTTGATAATGGAAGGGGAAAGTGACACCTGCCTCTATTTTCTATCTCTGAATTTTGGTTGCCTAGACTAGTGGATTAAAATGTCCATTGAGTTTTAATGGCTTATGTTAGTGTCCACTTACGTTATGCTGCAGTTATTATAATTTTTGAGATGAAAGTTAATTGCGGAAGTCCAATTGTGTGTGTAAACTTAGGCTTAATACAAATTACGCTACATTTATACGAACGTATGCCTGCACGGCTAAGGCTCCATGGGGAGGAGGAAGAGGGGTGATTCGTTCCCTCTCCATAGCAATCCACGGCTCAGCAACATAGGGAAATATAGGACATCTTTTCCCCGTGTACGGTGCCGCACGTGCACATTGGCATATATACTCACCGGCCACTTTATTAGGTACACCTGTCCAACTGCTCGTTAACTCTTAATTTCTAATCAGCCAATCACATGGTGGCAACTCAGTGCATTTAGGCATGTAGACAATCTCCTGCAGTTCAAACCGAGCATCAGTATGGGGAAGAAAGGTGATTTGAGTGCCTTTGAACGTGGCATGGTTGTTGGTGCCAGAAGGGCTGGTCTGAGTATTTCAGAAACTGCTGATCTACACGCACAACCATATCTAGGGTTTACAGAGAATGGTCCGAAAAAGAAAAAACATCCAGTGAGCGGCAGTTCTGTGGGCGGAAATGCCTTGTTGATGCCAGAGGAGAATGGGCAGACTGGTTCGAGCTGATAGAAAGGCAACAGTGACTCAAATCGCCACCCGTTACAACCAAGGTAGGCAGAAGAGCATCTCTGAACGCACAGTACGTCGAACTTTGAGGCAGATGGGCTACAGCAGTAGAAGACCACACCGGGTGCCACTCCTTTCAGCTAAGAACAGGAAACTGAGGCTACAATTTGCACAAGCTCATTGAAATTGGACAGTAGAAGATTGGAAAAATGTTGCATAGTCTGATGAGTCTCGATTTCTGCTGCGACATTCGGATGGTAGGGTCAGAATTTGGCGTCAACAACATGAAAGCATGGATCCATCCTGCCTTGTATCAACGGTTCAGGCTGGTGGTGGTGGTGTCATGGTGTGGGGAATATTTTCTTGGCACTCTTTGGGCCCCTTGGTACCAATTGAGCATCGTTGCAACGCCACAGCCTACCTGAGTATTGTTGCTGACCATGTCCATCCCTATATGACCACAATGTACCCAACATCTGATGGCTACTTTCAGCAGGATAATGCGCCATGTCATAAAGCTGGAATCATCTCAGACTGGTTTCTTGAACATGACAATGAGTTCACTGTACTCAAATGGCCTCCACAGTCACCAGATCTCAATCCAATAGAGCATCTTTGGGATGTGGTGGAACGGGAGATTCGCATCATCAGAGGTTGCGATAACGCCTCTACACGCCTCATAGACGCGTTTAGAGGCTGATTTACTCCCCCCAAAAAATCACCAAGCGTATTAATACGCTTGGTGATTTTTCTGTGAGCTGCCGCTTCCAAGCGGTGACGGCGCCTGCTGCGATCCTGCAAGATATTCTCTGCAGGATCGCAGTGCTGAGTGGCTGGAGGCAGCACAGGGAGGGACTTCCTGCTTACAGTCCGAGCCTCTCCCGCGGGGCGCCGAGAGATGGCGGAGCCGAGCGAGGGGTGGGGGCGGAGTGGCATATCTGTTGCCGGGGCTGTGCTCCTGATCTGTGTGCGATCGTGCACACAGCCAGTAATAGGATCGTGCTGTCTATGTTATATATATTATGTGTTCCTCCCTAAATGTGCCTCTGTAAACAAAAAAAAAAGAGTTATGTTCCCAAACCGCAGAAAATGAATTAAATAAAATTTCAGCAGCATCAGCCCCAGACTGGTCTGGGGGCCGCCGTCAGCCATAGTCCGCTATGTAGACAATAATGCTGCATTCACACAAACGTATGCCCACCAGGCCGTTGCCGTGCAGGCATGTGTTCGGTGCCATGGAGAAATGCATTGAAATGCATTGGGTACTATCCGTAACACAAGGAAAGACATGTCATTTTCGGAGCGGTATCCGTGCGGCCATTGCCATCTATTGGGGACATATGTACAGCCACAAGCTTGCGGCCGTACATACGTCCACCATATGGTAGTGTGAATGTAGCCTAATGGTGAGGTTATTACATACGTTTTCAAACGCATCACAACAGCTGAGAAGAGACTTGCCTAATTACATTGATGTCAACATTTCGTTACAAAACGCTCACGATAAAATTGCGTTGATGCATGTGTTTTGTTAACACAATATTGTTAGCAATGTAATTTGGCAAATCTCTTCTCAGCTGTTCTTAGGTGTTTGAAAACGCCATGTGTGAACACACCATAAAAATGTTGTGCACCACACGTTTAATACATACTTGCTATTTGAGGGTGCATTCACACGATGCGTTGCCTTTTTGACGCATTCCAAAGGCTTCAGCCTTGATCACATGTTGAAGTAACATTGCGTTTCCATTGCATATGCTGAAACGCAATGTTACTTCAACATGTGAAGCCTTTGGATATGTCAAAAATACATAAAAAAGGTGTGAATGCTCCCGAAAGGGGTTTCCCCGAGAATTCAAATTAAACCCTTTCCCGTGGATAGGGCCTAACTTGAATTTGTGGGGAAACCCTTTTAAACACAGAAAACAGGAGCTGTAACTTTTTCTTTGTATTAATAGACGTCTCTTAACACTATATATACGCCTGGCAGTTATACATTTATTAGTGAAAATTTCGTACTCCTCCTGGGTTAAAAATACTCCTGAAAAAATGTGAGAGGAGTATTATTACCCTTCTGGAAAAATGTTAGTGCGACCTCTGCGCATCAGGGATGTGCAGCCGACATATCTGCGGCAACTGTGTGATGCCATCATGTCAATATGGACCAAAATCTCTGAGGAATGCTTCCAGCACCTTGTTGAATCTATGCCACGAAGAATTGAGGCAGTTCTGAAGGCAAAAGGGGGTCCAACCCGTTACTAGCATGGTGTACCTAATAAAGTGGCTGGTGAGTGTATGTCCCCCATAAAAAGCAAAGTATGACAACGTACAGGAATCGATGTCCACCCCAAAGGTCACATAAACACATGTTCAAGTGTCATACAGCTTTTACAGGCAGTTTTACTCTTTGAAAAACATCTAAAACGTCTAACTCTACACACGATTTGTCCCATCTTGTGAGAATAGCCCCTGATGGCAGCTGTGCTGCTGCGTCGTGATGCATCCAATAATAACCTTCCTTAGTCACAGCCTATGGCCGGTGAGTAAAGAGCTTGATTATTAGTAAAGGAGCTGCCACATCCGAGCCTGAATGTACAGAGAGACCTGGGGAATCCACCATCAAAGGCAGCAGAGGCAAGATGAATGGAGGCAGAGCAGTGTGTGTCCTTACCCCTACAACAAGAGTTCAGCCTCTGCAGAGGAGGATAGGATCTTGGCTCTGTAGCAGCATGCTACTATCAATGAGGTAAGTATGCTTTACCTGCCGTGCCCAGGACAGGACCTTAAGCATCATACTTGTAAATGATACATTACAGGAAATTTATTAGGGCTTGTATGCAAGTATCTCCCCAAGGTACTCCCGTGTCTGCTAAACAATAACCCAGATATACAGAGTACTACAAGGAAGGGGAAGAAAAGCCAAAACACAGGCCAGTGCCTTATGAAATGCAATGTAAATTGTTTGCTATAGAGGAAACGCATTTGATGAGTTGGGGGGGGGGGGGGGGGTCAGTGGGTAACCCCACCCACCAAAAAAAAAAAACTCAGGCAGAGCTTATAGTATAGCCATTGACAGATCAGTCCTCAGATGGACGCTAGTCTCCCTGTTGGTGTCATGGTATAAATGCTATTAAATTAGGAGGCGACAATATTTCTTGCACACAATTGCTTGATGATTTTACATGCTGAAGTGTTTTAATTGAAATTTGTTAATCTTTTTTTTTTTTTTTTAACAGTTATTCTTTCTAGTGATGATGAAGATAATACTATTACTGGAAGCACAAGCAGGATAGAGAGCATTTCTCCTCGGCCTGCAGATTCAGCCTGTTCCTCTCCTGTTCCATCATCTGGGAAAGTAGAGGCTGCTCTCAGAGAAAATAGTTTTGTCTACAACAAGAATAGTAATCCACCAGAGGCTGACCCACCAGTCACCATCCCTAGAAAAGCAAGAATGAAGGATCAGGTAACAAAAACATTTTCATAAAACTACATTACATTTGCCAATGCAGTTTCAAATTTAGACAGTGGAAACATTAACTAGATGATTATAAAATGTCTTATATTTCCAAGAGCTCTCTTCTTAAATGGATTTTTTTTTAATGGATTTTCCAGGTTCATAATATTCATAACCTGCCCCTAGAAGGGCATCCGGCGGGTGATTGCGGTAGCCTTTTCACTGCTTGGTAAATCTGCGCATTGCCTAAGTAGTAGCAGCAGTTTAGCTTTTTTGTCACATTTCTATTTGTGAGCGTACAGGTAGTAGAGGCAGTAGAGCTGTTAAGGATGTCATAATCCTTGGAATAAACTAATTGATCAGTGCCCTATGCTGAGAATAGACTACCAGTATTATACTTTCTATTCTGATCATTTTAACCCCTTATCGACATGTGGCGTAATACTATGTCACATGCCGGGAACGGGTGCATGGAGAGGGCTCGCGGGTCGCGCTCTCCATAGCTGATAAGCCTTTGCAGCAAAGGCTTACCGGTAACACCAGCAATCCTTTGCCATGACAGCCTTAGGTCTTCTGAAGACCCGAATCTGCTATCAGCACATTGTAATGAATGAGGAAAAAAATCCCCATATACTGCCATACTGTAGTATGGCAGTATATGATTGGATCATACAGACAACCTAGGGTTAAAGTATGATAAAAATAATTAAAAAAAAATCCCCTAAAAACACATAACACCCCTTTTTCCCTAGAAGTGATATAAATAAACAGTAAAAATCATAAACACATTAGGTATGGACTTGTCCAAAAATGCCTGATCTAGCAAAATATAATTGTTTTTCACTGCGTTTAACCCCGTAATGGAAAATCGCGCCCAAAGTCGAAAATGGCGCTTTTTTGCCATTTTAAAGAAAAATAAAAAATTCTATTAAAAGTGAACATAAGGTCAAACAGTCCTAAAAATTATAACATTGTAAACGTCATCAAAAGCAGCAAAAAATGACACGTCCCAAAGCTCCGTACACCGAAGTATGAAAGAGTTATTAGTGCCAAAAAATTTTTTTGTACAGGAGGTTTTAATTTTTGTAAATGTATGAACACATTATAAAACCTATACAAATTTGTTATCCCCATAATCGTAGCGACCCAAAGAATAAAGTAGACATGTCATTTGGGGTGCACATTGAAATCTGTAAAATCCAAGCCCACAAGAATACAGCACAAATACTTTTTTACCAATTTCACTTCATCGTATCGTATTCTGTTTGTCAGCATAACTACAATTTAGGGACAAATCTTAAAGAATTTGTTTGATTCTCCTTGAGCCTGCACCATCTCAACTCTGTAATACACACACAGAAACATATACACACTTTAGTATTGGTCAGTACTAATAACTCTTACTTCATTTATAGTTCGGAAATCCTGTTGCTACAACTCCTGTTAAGCGACGTAAAGTTGCCCAGTTGGAGTCACCTAGTGAATCGGGCAAGCAGTTACAATATTCTGTGAATCCCTGTGAAAGTATGATCCTTGAATGCCGGAACTTGCGTATAGGGACCTTTTACCGAGTCATAAAAGAGGCTGTAGTGGTAAGTGTTAAATGAAAAGACATTGCAAGTAATTTCTTTCTGTATGGCATGTATTTCTCTGGGTTCAGAGAGTAAGGGTTCTTCTACTGGAGACTTTGCCAGTTACGGCTGCCTTGAAGGCTTTTGGAGACTTATAGCCATTGATGGGAAATATGCAAATAAGTTTTCCAGGATAGGACAATGAAAACCACCACTTTTGCTACCTTGAAGGGCAGCTCCCTTACCTTCAAGTAAAACTTTTAGGAGGCCTCATGTCATTAGGCTTCCTGAAAGTCATGCTTGATGGTAAAAGGGGTTGCCTTACAAGGTAAGAGGAGTGGTTTTCCTTGTCTCATCCTGAAAAGCATTTTTTGCATATTTCCCATGCAAGTGTCTGGTGTGTTTTTTGCATAAACTGTGGGATCGGTTCTTTTATCCAGAAGATCACTTATCCCTGGTATCATGGGTCGCCATAGTGCCCTTTTCCTCGCTTATGTGTCCATTTCTAATGAGAAGCAAATTCTGAATGTCTGACTTATAGAAGAGAAGAGTCTGCACCACTTGTGTACAAGAGGATCCAGGCGCTCTGCCTGAACCCACCAGCTGTGGACATATATTCACTAGACCTTGTCAGAATTAATTGAAAGAACGCCATGGAGTCACAGTAAAGCTGCATTCACGCGTATATATGTGGGACATACATACGGCTGCAAATTTGGCGGATGTATATATGTCCCCCATAGTCGTTTATGGCATCTTGGCTCTCAGTGAGCACAACGTTTTGCTTACCGTTCTGTGTCCGCAAAAAAGTTAGCCTGCTCTATCTTTGGCCATAAGAATGGCCGTGCTGCTTAATTTTATATGGAGGAGAGAGGGGTGAGCAGCGCTCGTCTATCCTCTCCTGTGCACACGATGTGTGCCCGGCTGGGTGGTGTGAAGGCAGCCTAATATCTACACTATGTTTTATGGTCATCCAAAATAGAAATTTGATTTCTCATAATGCACCAACACCTATGACACCATTGTCTAACTTGCTATAATATGCACACTACTGTTTGGGAGGTTGTCTATCTGAATGCTTATTTTAGGATTATTTGCTTATTGGAAAAATCATAAAATGTTTATTATCACTACAAAATTGTCAGAATATACAGTTATCCAGATGCTTTAAAGGGGTATTCCAGGAATATGAATGTCTGACACAAAAACCCATGATGATATAAATAAATGAGTACAACAATACTCAATGTCATTAGTCACAAAACGGAGCTTAAATAGTTTGATTTTATGATTTACAAAATTTATGACCTCTCTAAAGTAGGTGGAGTTATCACTAAGATGGCCGCCACTGGAAATGACATGTTCCATGATCCTCTAGTTCTCAGTAACTCCTCCTCCCTCTTATGCTCTGCTCCCAGTGATGATGTAACAGACTGTGCTGCTCTGTTACCATAGTAATGATGTGTAACTGCCATCACCACAACACTGGACATACTGGATGCACTGCAACCAACCGACTACAGCCAAACGGTGTTCACATGACTTGCCCAGGCAGGTGCAGGACATGTGATGTGAACATGTGACCAGCGGCCATCTTGTGTCCTGTGTCTGTTCTACAACGGACTGTGCGGAGGAAATTAACGGACTGATTAAAGGGCCAGTAGCATTTTAATTCTTCATTACAGTCTATGTCATAAGCATTTTCTGCTGAGGGGAGCAAAATTTTAAACAACAACTAATTACACATTAGCTTATATTTTGAGTACCCATTTGTATATGAATTATGCTTATTCCTGGAATACCCCTTTAATGGATTGGACTTATTGTCATAGGACTGTTATTGTCATTTTCATAATGGAAACATACTAGTGAAAGTCGAAAAATAGGTGTGAACTGGGCTTTAGATATTTCTGCCATGTGGATATATCTTTTCTTCTAATTACCATAAGTATGACAAGATACACTCCAAAAATCCATTTCTCAAGCATGGTCACACCTGCCCTGGGAAGATAGTGACGAGTTTATCTCAAAAAGGGCGAGGTTACAAGGTACAAACCGGATAGACTATGTCTTCTATTTTTACATTAATTGTGATCTGTGCATTACACATTAGCTTATATTTTGAGTACCCATTTGTATATGAATTATGCTTATTCCTGGAATACCCCTTTAAATGTGTCAATTTAAATTGTAATAACTTTGGAACACTTTAATATACCAAGTTGATTTTGAGAATGTTTTTTCGTAACACATTGTATGTCATGTTAGTTGAAACATTTTGAGTGATATATTTTGAATGCATTTATTTAAAAAAAACTGAAAAATAGCAAATAAATAACATTCACCATGTGTCTGCTTTATGTTGGCAACTTTTTTTTTTTATTATTCTTTTGTATATGTAGGATGGTAGAAGCCCTTTATGTTCAGTAGCTATTTTCAAGAAATGTTCCACATTCATTTTATCAAGGGCAATTATATTTATCTGGTGATTTTTAATAGACCTAAACAGCAGAAAACGAACATAAATTGCCCCATTTAAGAAGCTTCATCCCTTAAATTATTCAAAACTGCTTTTAGGAGCTTTATTAACCTTTTCGGTTTTCTTAAAGGAGAGGAGAGCACAGAGGGGAGAGGTATGCAGCTTAATGTGGTATGGTGTGATTTTTGGTGTGGAGGGTCACTGTAGGCATCATTCTCTGTGAAGGAGAATGAGGAGATTGGATACTGATACTGGGAGTTCAGCGGGGGAGCAGAGCCTTCTATCTGCTGTGATTTGTCAGTCTGTACTAACTGACCAATCACAACAATCGCTTGTGAGGGGAGTTTCTATCCCCCCCCCCCCCCCGACATGTTGCTGAGAGTCATGACTAACTAACACCCTTGTGTTAGCTAAAAATGGTTTCCTTCACATCCCCATAAATCAACTTTATCTTGTATTGCCTGGAATCAGAAGGGGCATGTCTTGCTCAGCTGGCCCATCCCATCTACTCCCCATGCCTTATGCCTCCTTACTATTCAGCAGTTTGTCATGTGACCAGGGTAATGTTATCAAAGGTCCAGTACCCTTTACATTTGCGAAATGTACCCCATGTATGTAGCTGACATGTAATCATCCTCAATGGAGGCCGCTGTGATTTTGTGTGATCACATACGTACAGTACGGGTACAGTTAGCTCACATGTAACAAGGCAGAGCTTGTGAGAGAAGAGTCAAAACCAGCAGACATGAGTCAGGAAAGCTAATTAGCATATCAGAAAAGACTGTACTTAAGGTACAGTGCCTCACTTTCGGCTAATTTTACTTAATATGGGGAGTAATTGTAACCCTTTATCAACAGGCATGTTTAGTCGGGGTGGTAAAATTCTTCTTTCAGGAGTTGACAAAACCCAGGAACCAGTTTGCCAATGTGTCTAATCTATTTTTAGAATAATAATTTTGGTTGGGTTTCTATTGATGATTATGGATGTTGTTGACAGGATACTTATAACTACAGGTTGCAATATGACTTGATTTAGTTTGTGGGGGGTTGACGGGGGGGTCGGACACTCAGAAACCTGATCATTCTAGCACCAGAATAGTACTAAGCTGCATTTCCTTGAGCTGCACACTACACAGAGCAGAATCAGCTGATCAAAAATTGTTTGTATAATCCCTTTTTTTTTTTTTTTTTTCTTTGCAGTTTTGTGTAGACGTCATAAAGATAGTACTCGAAGGTAAGCAATCCACTACATTTTTTTTTAAATGTATTTATTTATTTATTTTTTTTTTTTTTGGAGTCAAGTCATTGATCATCTAGGATTTTAGTGTTGGCAGTACCATCCAAATCAAGCATAATAAACCAGGGACACACCTTCTCCAGGTACCGTGACTGTGGTAATCTTCTTATGTTTGTTATTCATGGCCGCCTTCCTTCTAAAATCAACTTTTAACCCTTTCCCGACACGTGCCGAAATAGTATGGCACAAGTCAGGAGCGATTGGACGAATAGAGTGGGTACCAGGTGGGTGCTTGCTACACATTGCAGCGAACAAGCCGTTATGTAGTATTGCAGTATATGGTAGAATCGATGAAGCACCCAAGGGTTAAAGTACACTTGGAGGTCCACAAAATAGTAAGAAAAAAAAAAAAGCATACTCATTCAAGTATAAGCTGAGATGTTTAGCACAATTTTTGTGCTGAAAAAGCACCACTCAGCTTATACTCGGGTATATTAAAAAAAAAATAACAATGCTCACCACCCGGCATCCTCTTCTCACCCGGAACGTCTTCTCAACACAGCTTCCTGGCAGTGCGGGCAGAGACATCATCAGGTAGCAACAGTGTGTGGGCAAAGAGAATAGACGTGCCTCTGCCCCCACTGCCGGGAAGCTGGGGGTGAGCGCCGGAGGAGAGTACAGGCAGTCCCCGGGCTACGTTCATAATAGGTTCCGCAGGTTTGTTTTTTAAGTTGAATTTGTATGCAAGTCGGAGCTGTATACTTTATAATTGTAGCTCCAAACAAAGTTTTTTGGGCCTCTATGACTATTGGATTTTGAAAATGTTGTGTTGTCATGAGAACCAGGAATAACAATAAATCTTAATTGCACCTTAATTACACCTTTGATAACTGTTATATCTGTTTATTGTGGCCTAGGGCTAAAGAACAGTAAATTACCAACATCCAGAGGTCCCTTTGTAACTAGGGGTAGTCTGTAAGTTGAGTGTTCTTAAGTAGGGGACCGCCTATTCCTTGTTTATTATTTTATCATAAAAGAGGGCACTGATGGACAATATTTCTTTTTTTTAAAGTGGGCACTGCTGGACTACTATTTTTAAAGGGGGCATTGCTGGACAATAGTTTTTTTGTTCCCAGTGTTTAACCCCGTAATGGAAAATAACACCCAGATGTCCAAAATGCTACTTTTATTTTTACATTTTGCAACAAATAAAAATTATTGTAAAAATTGATCAAAAGGTTGTACAGTCCTCAAATTGTTAGCAATGCAAATGTCATCTCTTCTTGCAAAAAACGACACGTACAGCTCTGCACACCATAGTATGAAAAAGTTATTGGCAAGTTATCAGAAGATGGCAAAAAAATGTTAGTACAGAATTACATTTTTCTAAATGTATTAAAACACAATAAAACCTAGATATATTGTGTATGTCTGTGAACGTACCGATCCAAAAAAATAAAAAAGACATTAAGTGGAAAAAAAACAAGCCCATAAGAATGTCGCAGATGCGTTTTTCCATCAATTTTGGCCTTTTGTCTGTTTTTTTTTTTGTTTGTTTGTTTTTGTTTTTTTTTTTTTTTTCTGGTCCCGACATGGAATTTTACATACTGTCACTAAGAAGTGCAATATATTACGCAGAAAACAAGCCCTCACACAGCATTTTACATAGAAAAATAGAAAATAGTTACAGATTTTTGAAGGTGGGGAGTGAAAAATGGAAATGCAAAAATGAAAAGGGCCTTGTCGTTAAAATTATGCTAATGATCCTAAATGGCTCCTGGTGTCTCCCCCTATGCTTGCTCAGCACTTCATTAGCCCCTCCATTTGACTGATGTAATCTCACTGAAGCACAGGAAGTTTCAGCACACAGTGGGAGGGAGGAAGTGTTCCTTGCACGCTTTAACAGCCTGTGAATCTGCATCACGGAGAGGCTCTGGTAACACACCCCCAGAGCCATTCTGACTCATTAGCTTGATTTTAGAAGTTGATTCCAAAAGGAGGCCATGGATAAAAAATATAAGAAGATTACCACAGTCACAGCACTTGGATCTATGAGTAAGTGCCCCTGGTTTTTCATGCTTGATTTTGATGTTAGATTTGCTTTAACCAATGTATGAAATGTATAGGTTACCTAAAATATATTGTAACCTTATGTTTTTCTTGTTTACAGCACCTCATGTAGAAGGTGGTTCTGAAGAATTAATACTAAAAACGTCAGATCTTACAAAGTGTGAGTGGTGCAGTGCAAGAAAACTTTCTGTAGTCTTTTTTCAGAGTACGTCATCTCTTTGTCTTAAGCTGCGAACACAGTTTAAGATGAGCAGGCAAAATGGACTCGGATGGTACGACTGCAAGTCTGAAAGTAAGTCAGTTCTTCTTAATAGATTATTTTCTTTAATGAACAACTATGTAAAAAAAAAATTTTTCATTCAAATCGGTAGCAATTGTCATGTCAAGAACTTTGTCTATATTTGACTCTGCTTCAGGACATAGACGGGAAGAGGTTATTCTCTATCCACTCCACTGATGCTAAAGAAAATCCGTGAAAAATAGATTCAGAACAGAAAATGTCATAACTCAGGAAAGAAAAGGGAGAGCAGCAGAATAGCATTGTTCTGTTTTTAAATGGGGCATTACATAGGACAACCTGGTAAAAATAATTATGAAAGTCATGATGACTTTTAACAAAGTCAAAGATTCCCCCTTTCACAATAAAGCAAAATAATGCCATTATTGTGCTGCTGGTCATTTCCCTTCCACAATGATGGAATTTTTTTCTTTACAGCAGAAGAGTAGTGGTCAAAGTCTAATGTCTTCCTATATGTGAGTTTACTGCATTCACCCCCTCACCCCTCTCTCATGAATGAATTTAGCAGCAAATCTAGTGACATTTCAACAAATAAATTCCACATAGTCTTCACCTGTATAGTGACAAACTTTTAAGCTTTGAAGGGAACCTGTAGCCCCTATAATATGTACCTTATATGGCCAGTTGCAGGTGCTCTGGTGGTGTCTTTATATTTGCCCAACGTTTTCTGACGCCTGGAATATGAACTTATATTCACATCCTCGTTCTAGACGGGAGCGGGGTTATCGGCGCAGTAGTCAATCCTCTACCCCTCCTCACGGCCGAGAACCTGCTTCATTCTTTCCTGTAGTAGAGCCAGGCTCTACCTCTCGCTTACAGGAACCTACCTGTCCTGCCACAGTTTCTCACCACTTCTTGCGCATGTGCAGAGTGCTGGGCTCCGGCCCTGTGTGTATCCGGACTGAGAAACAGGCGCACTGCATATGCTCCGCTGTTACCCCACATTGGGATTGCATAACAAGGCAGTGCAGATGGCTAGCTCAGACGCAATGGCAATGAGCGGGAATAGCGGCCCATGTGCAGTGCCGGACCACAGTTGAGCAGCACACTGTACGTGTGCGAAAAGTGCTGCAAAACTGCGCCAGGACAGGGAGGCTCCTGTAAGTGAGAGGCAGAGCTTGGCTCTGCTACAGGAAAGAATGAGGCGGGTTCTCAGCTGTGAGGAGGGATAGAGGACCGACTACTGCGCCGTTAACCCCGCCCCCCCTGACTAGAACGAGGATTTGAATATAAGTTTATATTCCTGGCGTCAGACAACGTTGGGCAAATAAAAAAGACACCACCTGCAATTGGCCATGTAAGTTACATTATGTAGTTACTAGGGGCTAAAGTCGGTGATGGGTTCCGTTTAATCACATGTAGAAGCATGGAAGAACTAGTAGAAATTTGCTGCGAAATAGTAACATGAAGTGTATGTAGTCTATGCTGTGTGTGCACTGAGTTAACAGCTTCCCTGCTGAGAAGATGGTGTCTGGGGAAGGATCTGCACATGAGATTAAATTGTCTGTGATACAGCCTGAGGTGCAAGAAGAGAGAGACTTCTGCACAGACACGGGCTCTCCAGATAAAGAGCAGCATCACATACTCTCTCGGTAGCTTAGTGGCTGGGAGCAGCAGTTCTTCCCCCTCTTGAAGTTGATTGATGCTTCATAGAGCTCAAAAGTAATACTGTAGAAAAGAGAGGGAAAGCGGATGTGCAAACAAGATAAATTTTATTATTTCATCAATATACAAAGATAAAAACATTTAAAAACCCAAGAAATGGGAAAAAGAACACAATGGTCTCTCCTCAGAAATATTTCATATATGTACAACCAACAATGGATAACAAAGCTGCTAAATATAAAGGTGTAAAAATATGCACAAAATCACATGTAATAATAAGGTGCAAAGTGCCTAGGCTGAATACATACAACGGTTCTTGGACTGTGTGCTGTGTGGTGTACAAGACAAGTAGAGACAGTGTCTCAATGCAGGGCGTTTGTGGTCTCTCCTCTTCATGCTCTACATTAGGTAATACAATGTGATGTACTGCTTTATTGTATCTACTTGAATTGTGTATCTACACCACTAGCTGCTATTTTCTGCACGCAGCACTTTATCCATGTTTTGTTTCGTTTTTTGATCTCATAATATGTAAACACCTTGAAATATTTCTGAGGAGAGACCATTGTGTTCTTTTTCCCATTTCTTGGGTTTTTAAATGTTTTTATCTTTTGTATATTGATGAAATAATAAAATTTATCTTGTTTGCACATCCGCTTTCCCTCTCTTTTCTAAAGTATCATTATTTGGATGTGTTATTTGTCTATTGCATTATTTTCCCCTCTCAAATCTTGTTTGGTTCAAAAGTAATACTGCTCATGCAGATTATGTATTGTATTTTTCAGACTATAAGACGCTTCTTACTACAAGACACACCCCAGATTTAGGCTATAAATGTACTCTTTTCTTTTCTTTTTTTTTTTTTAAGTATTTTTTTATTTATTTTAACAAAACAATAAGGTTACATACAGTAATTTGTGTTGCAACCTAACAACATACTTGATTGCTTAGTGAACAATGGACATATATTTTGAACATTACAACTGAGTTGATCACTTAGTCTTACATTAGGTAGATCTACTCTTAATCACTATTTGTTGTCTTTTGTAGGTATTGAAGAACAGTACGTTGTATTAATCTTTGAAAGACCCCTGACGGATTATGAAGTTGCTTGTTTTGAAAAGATACTTTACGATGTTGGAAAAAAAATATCAATTCCGAACTTTTTAACGAAAATAAGTTTTGATGAAGCCAATAGAAGACTTGTTGCCTTTACCAATAATACTCAGAAAACCCCTACAGCTCCAAAGGACCACATAACTAGAAGCGTAAATATTTTTCTCTTCGTTGTTTTCTGTATGTAGGACACAGGTCCTAGTGGTAGCCAAGTGCTAAAAGACTGAGAACTGTATTTCTAGCATAAGGATAGTCATCTAACCTATTGAAGAGACAGTGTGGAGCAACCTAAAGTATGAATTCAAAGAAGCATAAGTTGTTGCTACCGTGAGCCTGGAGTTTTTGAAAGAGGATTTTTTTTCCTGCTATAACCACTGGCGTACATCTTGATACAATCTTCCTCTTCACAATTTGCTGCAAACAACTGCTGTGGAATCTGCCACCTAAAGCCAAGGCTGAGTGTCAGATTGCATAATAAATAACCTAACCATGGTCAAATTGGGCAGGACACTTTTTTTTTTAATCACTTGCTGCCTCAAATTGCACAAAAGGTTTAAATCAAGTTTGTTTTTGGGCACATTCTAAGATGGAATGGACCTCAAAATTTGCCCTTTAACTTACTAAGTTAAACTACAGTGTATTGGGTAATAGAGATAGAGTTATAAGATTGTAAGGGAGGAGTCGAGGAGGTACAGTGTTTGAAATCGGGAAAAACGGCATGACTATTATACAACAAAAGATGTACTATTTTTTAATATCTATTTTGTGTGTGCTTGCAGGTTACATCAGAATCGAGGATGAAGTTGCGGAATACCAGTGCTCAGATGCAGTTCTTTGATGATAACGAAGAAGAAGGAGACACGCACAATGTATTTGTTGGCCCCATTGAAAAGTATGTGTTTATTGTATGCTTCATGTAGACATTACAAACATTGTGGAAAATATTTTCACGTGTATGGATTGCTGGGTCTGTAAGGAGCGTTTCTGCCATTGCGATCTAAACTTTCTAGCAAATATGTTAATATGATATAGCCCTTGTAAAGAGACCTTATATGTGAAGTCCCTGATTGCCAAACAAGTGGAAAGTTGCTTTTACAAAGTGACTGGGTGCAGTGTATACAGACCGGTATCCAGGACTGACATTAGTGCAATGGAATCGCTGCAGAGCCCACCACCACCACCACTTCTAATGTATTTCAACAGTTATGTGCCAGATATTCTTTTTGTTGAATATTTTTTTACACCTTTTTTTAGTATAAATAACATATATATTTTCTTTAGCAGTGTCTTACTTTGTTCTCACTCACTGTGAAGTTCTCACACAGCAGATGGATAAGATGAAGAAGTTTAACCCCTTAATGACCACCCTATTGGGAATCTACGTCGGTCATTAAGGGTACTTCTTCTGACGCGACGCCTTTCTATGGCGCCGCGTCAGAAGAAGATTCCGGGACTTCGGGTCAGTATAGTGCCGGTGTCGGGCTGTGATATCACAGCCCAGACCCGGCTCTAACACCCGGGATCGGATAAACTCCGATCCTGGGTGTTTAACCCCTTACACGCCGCGGTCAAGTATGACCGCGGTGGGCAAGTGTGTCCCACGTGGATCGGACCCCCCCGGTGTGCTTACCTGGGGATCCGATCCCTCCTGCTGCTGCCCCCGGGTCCGGCGAGTGCCCGAGGCTTCCGGCTCCTCTATACACGCAGCATGCTCAGTTACTTACACTATACACTGCAATACAAGTGTATTGCAGTGTAGATGCTTGAATAAGTAATCGGATGATCGCTTGTTCAAGCCAAAAGGTGGAAAATGTATGAAAAAAAGATGAAATCATTTTATAATAATACTTAAATAAATAAAGTCCCATAATCTCCTCAGTTACACATATAATGCAAATACAGTATATAAAACACAAAAACACACAAAAAATGTACATATTTGGTATCACCGCGTCCGTATTAATCTGTACAATAAATCTAAATCAATATTGAACCCGCTCGATGAACGACGAAAAAAAACCTACGAAAAACTTCCTGTAATATATAATTTTTCATCAAACACCATCACAAAAAATGTTCTAAAAAGTGATCAAAAAAAGCTACAGAACAATACAGAAGTTATGGCCCTGAAAAGTTGTCAATAGTAAAAACAATGCGATATTCTCCAATATTGGTTTTGCTCAGTAAAATTGAGCAAAGATGAGAAAAACAATATAAATGAGGTATCACCGCAATCGTAGTGAACCAGAGACTAAAGATAAAATATTTTTACGTTCCGTTGAGTGGGGGGAAAAAATGCTAAAAATCCAAAATAAAAATTGATGATTTTGTTTGTGTCACCCTTGAAATGGTTAATAAAATCTCATGAATAAGCTATAGACCCCCAAAATAAATTATCTATACATTGTATCTCATCCCGCAAATAATAAGCACTCATATGTTCACATTACCAAAAAAAAATTAAAATTTATAGCTTGTACAGTGTGACATTACAAATCTGCTGTGAATGGCGCTGCTTTGATCCTATGCTCGGCCGTGCAGTACAGCAGTTTTACCACCAAGTATGGGGTATCGGTACACTCGGGAGAAATTGGGCTTTAGACGTTGCAGTGCGTTTCATCATTTTATTTATTATGAAACTGTCAGTTTTGGCCTAAATCAGGGGTAGGGAACCTATGGCTCGGGAGCCAGATGTGGCTCTTTTGTTGGCTGCATCCGGCTCTCAGACAGATCTGTAATAAATAGTGATGGCAGCTGTGTCTCTTAGACTGATCACTGGACACAGACAGAGATGTTACCGCTACCTACGTCCTTTGTACGACCCAGGTGCCATCAGCGCCATTGTCTAAGCCTGGGTCAGAGAGAAGAGTGAGGGAGCGATGAGGGGCACAGGTAGATAAATATTCTTTTTTTTTTTTTTTTTTTTTTTTTTTTTTGCTGTGACTACCTATCTACTTGAGGGCATGTGCTGTCGCTACCTTTCTACTTCGGGGCATGTGCTGTGGCTACCTATCTACTGGGAGTATGTGCTGTGGCTACCTATATACTGGGGGCTTGTGCCGTGGCTACCTATCTGGTAGCCGCCAGTCTTTATAGGAACCCGGGAAGTGGGCAGCGCCAATCAGCGGCGCACTGGCCCTTTGAATCCGCAAGTGCCGGTCGCGCACGTTGGCCAGCCGCGATGGGAGCCGGAAAGTGGTAGGTTGAGTGAGCTCGGAAAGGGGCACAGCCATGGAGAGGGGCATGGGTCTGCCTGCAATCCGGGACCTAGAACGCAGGGGCACTTGTGACTACGTATCTACTGGGGGGCATGTGTATATGGTACGGCTCTAACGGAATAACATTTTAAAATATGTGGCATTCATGGCTCTCTCAGCCAAAAAGGTTCCTGACCCCTGGCCTAAATTAATGTATTTTCCAAAAAAATTCTATAGTTTCTAAATCGCAGGTCCATATTGTTTTAACCCATGTAAAACACTTAAATGGTTAATAGACTCATTAGAAGTTGCTTTACATACGTTGAGGGGTGAAGTTTCTATAGTGGGGTAATTTATGGGGTTTTACTATTATTTAGGCCTTACAAAGTCACTTGAAAGCTGAGTTGTCCCTCAAAATGTGAGTTTTAGCAATTTTCATGAAAATTAGAAAAATCGCACCTAAAGTTCTGCACCTCATAACATCCTAGAAAAATGAGAGGACGCATAAAATATCATCTCGACATGAAGCAGACATTCCGAAAATGTTAATTATCAAGCTTTTTGGGTAGTTTTATTTCCTGTCTGGAAAGCGGAACATTTCAAACTTGGAAAATGAAGAATTTTTAGAAACTTTTGCCAAATTTTCAATTTTTTTCAGAAAGAAACGCAAAACTTATCACTTAAATTTAGAAATAACATGAAGAACAGTGTGTCACGAGAAAACATTCTCAAAATCACCTCGATATGTTAAAGCATTCCAAAGTTATAACCAATTATCATGATACAGATTTGAAAAATCGAGTCTGGTCATTGAGCTGAAAACTAGTGTCGGTGATAAGGGGTTAAAGTTTAAATAGTTACAGGTTTTTGAAAGTCTGTTTTTAATCAGATTTTTTTTAAGCCAGAAGCAAAATTCATAAAGAGTTCTAAGCCTTTCCAAAATGTTATACCTATTTACAATAATAAATAAATGAAATGGAAAAGTGCTTCTTTGTGCAGGTTTTTCAGACTTCACAATTTATCCATATTACACTTTTTACAGATTTTACCTCATCAATCTACCAGCCCCCCTCAGGCAGGTTATTGAATACAGTATCTTTTCTAGACTTCACTTCCTTATGTGAAATCTCACCCATTTACCTAAGAAAAAATCTCATCCAAATTCACATGTAAATGAGCAGAGAAGAGTCAAGAGATGAGTCAAATTTAGGGACTATAGAGGGAGTGTCACTTCAGACGCCCCTATCTTCAGTTCTTTAGTACCGAGAAACATGTTATTGTCATATTGAAGATATAAAGATATTTTCAATTATTTCTTTATAGCCAGTTCTGTATATCACAGAATGACAAATTAATGCAACCTGAAGGATGGGATAGGTTCTATACAACCGCAGAAAGGGGATACTGAAATGACACTTCATCCTGCCGCTTTTAAACTTGACTCATCTCATGCAAATATGACTGTTCTTATATTTCCCTATTAAAGATGAAATTCTAGAATGAAATTTCATAATGTTTTTGTATAGTCATTTCATTGTATTTTTCATTTCTTTTAGATTGATTGTTTATCCACCACCTCCTGCAAAAGGCGGTATCTCGGTCACTAATGAAGATCTCCATTGTCTCAATGAAGGAGAATTTTTAAATGATGTTATTATTGATTTCTATTTAAAGTAAGTTTTATGTTTCTTGAGATATAAATGTATAGATAACTATACAGCAAGTATGTATACATGATGTGAGGTGTCATATGTATTTTGCCTGGAGAGTTTATTGTAGAGCTGCCATCTTACAAGACACCCACAAGTAAATTCATCAGCTTTAGTAAGAAGCTAAATCCAAACTCTATATACATTAGAGAATAATGTATGATCACTTGATTTTTTTCAGAAATAATCTCCATTGATCGCCATTTGTAGGATTTTTGTAAGGGCTACACATGCCACTAGAACAGTGTGTTACAAAATAGCCAAATTATACAAAAACGTGATAATCAATTAGAGGACAGCAATGACTTTAGCACAGAGAAAGATTATAACCAAGTTTTCTGAAGGTAGCAGTTACCAATCAGTAGTAAGTGTACAGAGCTTTGCTTTGCTTCAGCACATCTGCAGCCACAGGACATCACTAGTGTCTCACACTGCTGAGGTGGGATTTTGGTGCACTCTTCTTCTTGGCCATAACTTGGTCACTCAAGATTTTCCAGAATTTTTCTATTGGGTTTGGGTAAGGACTCTGGGCTGGTCATTTCAATGTTTTCTGTTTCAAGTAACTGCTTTACCCATTTTGATGTGTGAAATGGGGTGTTGTCCTGTGTGAAAATTGCTTGATAATTGAGAGATGAAGGAATCACTTGTTGTTGAAGTTTCTGATACATACTTGCATTCAAGTGCGGCCATATGAAAGATCCAACTCCTTCTGCAGAAAACATTCCCCAAACCATGATACTTCACTGACTTCTTTGGTTTAGTCTTTACTCAGTTTGTCAATGAACATAAAGTTTCACACAAGATCCAAATAAATTAATTTGCTTTCATCACTAAAATGAAATATGTACCACTTCTCCTCTGACCACACAACATGCAAAGGTTAGTCTAGCTTTGTGATTTTTTTTTTCTGCTAATGAGAGGTTTGGTCACTGCAGAGTGGGCTTTCTATTCAAATGCTCTTAAACATTGACACTGTATGACGAGACAGATCCTTCCATGTTTAGTGCTGAACTGGCAAGAAATTCCAGCTGCACTGATGCTACAATTACCCATGGAAATTCTCTGTTTTATCCTGTCCTCTCTTACATTTCTCTTTTGAGGGCGCCCAGCCTTTTTCAGCACTGAACAGTGTATGGCTCTGTCATTTAGTTGATGAAAGCAAGTTTAATTTATTTGGGTCCGATAGGAAATAGTATGTTTGTTGACAGGCTGGGGAAAGACTGAACCCAAAGTGTAAAGAATTGTCGTGGTTTGTGGAATGTTTTCTGGAGCACGAGTTAAACCTCTCATACAGCTACATGGCAGAGTAAATGAAAGTGTGTATCAGAACTTCAACAACTCGTGGTTCCTTCCTAGCGTTCAAACAGCCAGATATTTGCATACAGGACATGGCTTCCTCGAATACGACCACGTCACACTCTGGCAGCGGTGGCCAGACTTGCATTATAGAGTCCTGCCGGACCACCTGGCTTCAGCAATCATTACCACAGGGTGACTGTGCGACATGTAACTCTCGGTCATTTCATATACAATAACCTTTTGTTTCTCTGTGCAATCCCTCCAGCAGAGGTGGCCGTATCCGAGGAAGCCATCTCGTTTCTAAGGGACAGCATGGCTACACTTATGAGAAATTATATTCACACAGGAACATTTTTTTTTAATAACATCAAATTGAAGAAATGTTTATATATGGCAGATTAATGAAACTAAATGTGAGTGCACAGACGAGAATACCCCTTTAACATTTGTATTATGGTTAGAAAAAAGGCAGCTAACAGTCTATTCAGTAGGACGATCAGCTGTGTATCTACCCGACTTCTGCACAACACAACTGATGGTCCCAACCCCATTTATAAGGCAAGAAATCAGACTTATTAAACCTGACAGGGCACACCAGTGATGTGAAGACCATTTCAAGTGACTACCTCTTGAAGCTCACCAAGAGAATCAAAGCAAAATGTGACTACTTTGTAGGACCTAGAATATAAGACTTTTTAAAAATTGTTTCTCACTTTTTTGTTAAGTATATAATTCCACATGTTAATTCATAGTTTTGATGCCTTCTGTGTGAATCTACAAATTTTATAGTCATGAAAATACTGAAAACTCTGAATGAGGCGGTGTGTCCAAATTTTTGGTCTATACTGCATGTGTTTGTGCATAAATATATAAAATACATAATCTAATGAACTGTGAAGTGACAGATGAATCTAGTTCATTAGTTGCCATTACTGTGGTAAGAAAGTAGGACATAGTATTAGATTATTACCTCAGAGGTCACCTGGAGAACGGGAGCCCAAGAGGGAGGAGCTACAACTGTGGGATCATGGAAGTTGGAGTATCCTGTGTCAAGTATTCTTGTGTGAAGGTAAAAAATATTAAAAGGAGTGGTTGCTGGATAATCCCCCCCCCCCCCCCATGTACGTGTAAATAAAATTGCACTATCCTTCCATCCAGCCTGAGATGCTGCAGGTGAACCACATTAGGGTTTCGGCTCTCTGTGATCTTTGGCTGCCAAGTTATTATTTCAGCCAATTTTTGATTTATTTGATTGGAACTTTAGATTGACCAAATTATTTGTGTTGGGTCCATTTGACACCTCCCTTTGGACTTCTGCTATTGAAATCGGTCTCAAAAATGACAATGCAAGTGTAAGGGGTCTTTTAAATGTCTTTTAAATGTACCCAGCATATGGAATCATATATTAGGCCTCATTCCATATGCTGTGTAGAGGAAAAAAAATGTATAGCTTTATGTTTCTGTATGACTTTTCAAGCCATCATTTTCATCCTAAAAAAAAAGTGATTCTTCATACTTCCATAATGAGGACATTAGAGGTTAATACTTTCTAAATGTCATTTTGCTTAATGTGATATTTTGGCGTGGACTATAATATAAGCTTTTATGTTTACTTTTCATCTAGGTATTTGATCCTTGAGAAACTTCGAGACAAGGCAGACAGAATCCATATTTTTAGTTCATTTTTCTATAAACGTCTTAATCAGAGGGAGAGGAGGAATCATCTTCAAGAGATTGCAAACTTAACGTAAGTCATTATGACTCTTCTGTATTCTGCTATATTTATAGAAACTTGTTTTCCATCAGTTTAGTTGGTAAATGCATCTGATCTATGCGATTATATTTAACTCATTCAAAGCTTAATAATTGACCCAAAGCCCCACATAAATTGATACAATATATCCACTTAGCAGCTAAAATTGCTGTTGCTAGATCCTAGAAGCCGAATGTTATCCCATTCTCCTTTGTTAAATCTCGAGTGTCTGCTAATGATTATTAAGCATAATCCATCTAAGTTTAGTTGTGACAAAGTATGGAATCCCTGGAAGGTGAGAATGTCCGCCTTTCGCCCGGACACCTGATCGCTACTGGCGTTACCGACATATGACATAGTATTACGTTACATGCCGTCTACGGGGGTTTGGAGAGTGCTCACGGGCTGTGCCCTCTCCATACAAGATGGACGGTGGGTGCTGGCATGGATCGTGAGTGTTAACCCTGTAAATGCCTATGGCAAAGCTGCTGGAGGCAATTAAATCCTGGCATATTTTTTTTAAAAAAAATAATTGTATTTTAAAAAAAACCCTAAAAATAATGTCATCCTGTAACTGATATAAATAGTAAAAACCATAAACATGTTAGGTATCAACATGTCCCAAAATGTCTTGCCTATCAAAATATAATAACTGTTATTCCTGGCATTTAACCTGTAACGGAAAATAATAGCGCACAAAGTCGAACATACCCCTTTTTTGCCATTTTGAAAAATATAAAAAATTCAATAAAAAGTGATCAAAAGGATGTAAGGTCCAAAAAATCATAGCATTGAAAACGTCGCCAAAAATCACAAAAAATGACCACACCCACAGCTCCGTACAACGAAGTATGAAAAAGTTATTAGTGCCAGAAGATGGCAAAATGAAGAAGTCTTTTTTTTTTTTTTTTTTTTTTTTTTTTTTTTTTGTACAGCATGTTTTAATTTTTGTAAATGTATAAAACCTATACGAATTTGGTATCCCTGTGATTGTAGTGACACAAAGAATAAAGTAGACATGTCATTTGGGCCGCACAGTGAAAGCCATAAAATACAAGCCCCTAAGAATACGGCAGAAACGTTTTCACTATTTTTATTGCAATTGGAATTTTTTGACCCCTTCCCAGTGCACGTTGTGGAATATTAAATAAGTCACTATGAAGTGCAGTTTGTTAAGCAGAAAATAATCCCTTTGCATGGAAAAATAAAAGGTGAAGGTGGGTAGTGAAAAATAAAAACTCAAATTGGAGGGGTTATGTACATAGTTGAGACTTGCAGAGCTTGTATTGGGGATGAGACGGCGGGATGCTTCTTCCGCTGCCCCTCTACATTGTTTGTTCCATTTTGTCTATACACTGTGCGTGTTCTTGTGTACCATTTGCTCTTTGTTGACATCCCTTATGGCATTGGTGATTTTCAAACCATCTTTTATCCTCTACTGGACTTTTAGCAAGCTGTTCTAGCCAATCTTTATCTGTGGCCATATAGAAATTGTGGAACAAGGCAGGGTACTTATTTTCTATACCTTTTATGATAGAATTGGAGAGGAAATGTATATTAGCATGTGGGTTGTTCACCACCATGTTCCTTCTGTGTAATATGTTGTGGTCCAATATAGGACGCTGTATGTTACTTGTGTTTTAAAATGTTCAATAAAACTTTGTGGAAACTAAACTTAGTAAATTATACTACATATAATGTGGAGTGCTGCCTTAATCTTATATTTTAACAGTTCTGTATTAGACTCTTAAGAAGTATACACTCCTCACAATTGAAGCATGGGGCATTTTTATCTTTTAGTTTTTATTATTGTTTTGGATCGAACCTGTATGCATAGTTTAAACTGAGGGATGTAAAAACATGAGCCTGTCCTAAGCACATCCACTGTAGAAGTCCACCAAGATTTTGGACATGATTTCACAAGTGGGCGGACTTCCCAATCACTGTTGGAGCCAAACACACGTCCTGTTTAGTCTCCAGATTTGGCCCACAATAACTGATGAAATAATTGAGGTCTGAACATACCTATTTTGATTTATATTTTACAATAGTTTTACAGAGTAAATATTTGTGTTTTTACTCTTAGTGGAGAGCCACTTTCTTCAACAAAGTAGAAAACCTACTTTATTACATTTGATTTGGTTGTTGATGGTTTCATTTTTGGATCTTACAGACAACGCGTTTCAATCATATACCATGGATACTGATACGATTTCTTTTTTAGATTACAACAAAGGAGGCATGGCAGAGTGAAAACCTGGACCAGACATGTCGATATCTTTCAGAAGGACTTCATATTTGTTCCACTCAATGAAGCGTATGTAGATGATGAAACCTTCTTCAAACTATTGCTTTTTGCTTGCTTGTACTGCTCATACATTTTTTTATACAACATTTTATTGAGTATTTTGCAATTTTTAAACAAAACATACATAAAAAATGAATCCCTCCCCGACCTTATCAAAGAGCACACCATATAAATTTCACATCATTAGGGCATATTCACATGGCCGTCTGCGGGGACGTACATGCGGGCGCAAATTTGCGGCCGCATGTACGTCCCCATAGACGGCAATAGCGGCGCAGATACGGTGCCACACATGTGTGGCATCGATCCGGCTCGCACACCACAAAAAGATAGAGCATGCTCTATCTTTTGGCGTGTGTGCGGCCGTGTGTCGCTATTCTCTATGGAGGAAGGAGGGGTCACCTCCTCCTCCTCTCCAGCACACGGCGGTATGCCCACATGGCGGGCATACCGCGTGTGAATGTACCCTTAGAATATATAGAGCAAATTCTTGGGAGAACGATGGAGAAGTCCAAGCAGCAGGCAACCGGAATGGACATGTATTCTAGACCGCAACTAATTATTTATCTCTGAATAGGGAGAGTAAGCAAGGGGCATAAAAATTAGATGTAGATAGCGGGTAAAGTTAACAAAAATCACAAATGCCTGAAGGTCAGTCTGAAAAAGAGTGATGAAATAAGGCGACACCTTTTTGAGGCTGAGTATATTTGATGGTGAGCTTTCAAGAATACTAATTCTCTTTGTAAGAAATGATGTTATGCATGATACAGAAAATTCACAGCATTTTATACACACTAACAGGGATCAGGCCAGTCTGGTCAACCTGTGCAAACCAGTTTCAGTGCAGTTTCATATAATGCCGATAGCGAGTCAGCTCTCTCAATGCAAAGCCTGAGTCAAACCAAGGTAACTAGAGCTTGTCAAATTCCTGTAAGGCCACAGGTTTATGAGCAATCTCCTTCTCTAAGAGAATCCGCTACTTTTGACCTGCCAGCACGAGCTGAACCTATTCATTGTTGAGCAATTAATTTACAAGCTTTGTACAGAAAATGGGCCATGGCAGTCTTGCTGGCCTCTGGTCACCAGCTCCTCCACATACCCCAACATGTATACAAAGGGGGGGGAGCACGATCTGTGGCTTCCAGAACCTTTCTAGATTAGGACAGGACAGGACCGGACCATGTGGAATAAAGCAGCGGCCCAGTGGGCGTCAGTTCCTATATCAAACATATACATTTAGGATATCTATAAGCTCTGTAAAGTATCATTCAGAGAGCCAATGTAATTTTTTAACCAATTTTTGAATCTTCCTGACTAAAATAATGTTCCCGCCTATATATTGCAATCTTTACTCCATATAGCCTGCAGTTTTCGTTATCCTGTGTGGTTATCCAGTAGTGTAGATAATCAGTTGCTGAACACGGGCTGCTATAGTGTTAAATCTCTTGTAGAATTATTGTGGATTTAGGACGGGTTATGCTGTGCAGTTGGAGGAGCTTTCGCCTTTCCCATTGAGGATAAATCTGATTTCTATAAAACCATGTTGTTGATGTACGTTTCTTTCTCCTGCAGTGCTCATTGGTTTTTAGCTGTCATTTGCTTTCCTGGCCTAAAAGAACCTGTGTATCTTCCTAACCGATACTACCAGGAGAATAGTAATCCATCTGCAGCCATGACACAGACAGAAGATAATCGGCTCTCCGTTTCCTGTGGCGAATCACAGACCTGTTCTTCGAAGACCCCACTTAAGAAATTGCCTAGCAAAAAACAAACTATTGCTTCAGGTGACACAAGTTCTGGGACTGATGATAGTGACACCCCAACCAATAGACAAAGCCATTGTTTAGGAACACCCCGCCTCAAGAAGACTGATCAAGGACTCCAAGAATCCGAGGCATCTTTGAAATCTCCATTTCCACAAACAGACTCCACTGCTAAAAATGTCAATGGAATAGCAAATGAATGTAAAACTCCACTAAAGCATGCTGGTGAGTATTTTGTGCAGGTTCAGGGGAGAACAGACCCTTTTCTTCACTTCTAGCGTCGTTAGATACAGTTTATAAGAATATGACAATATTGTACATAGTTGATAGGGAATAACTATGGAATCGTAATATAAATGCTATTTGACTGATAAGTAGTGACTTATATTTTTGCATGTA
This sequence comes from Engystomops pustulosus, assembly GCF_040894005.1. Taxonomy (NCBI): domain Eukaryota; kingdom Metazoa; phylum Chordata; class Amphibia; order Anura; family Leptodactylidae; genus Engystomops; species Engystomops pustulosus. Next base: position 129,574,590 of record NC_092413.1, on the reverse strand, counting down.
GTAATTCAATAACCCCCTACATTCTCTTTTCATCAGACTACTAGCTACGCTTATTTTCTTTATTTTTCTCCATCTTTGTATGATGCGCTGTAAAATGCACTCATCTGAAGTCACAGTATTATAACAGATGGGTTTCATAGTAGAGAAATGACTCCCTCTGCTGGCCAGTGTTGGTATGGCGTGGGGCTGAGTGCAGTTACCAGTATATGGCGTTATTTCTAGGACTGCATTCCTTGATTTAGGCAAGTCCAAGGTTATGTTATTGCTGAACTTTGCAGACAGGGAAAATGGCAAACAAGAATTAATCCAACTCTTACGATCCTGTTTTTCTTGAACTGTTGGTTGTTGGAGAAAGTGATATCACTGTACATTTTAGCAACTGTAAACAAGTCAAAAGGTTCTATTGTCTCATTCAGTAATACTTGATTTATAGTATAACATTTACAGCATTTTGGATTTGACAGATCCATATCTAGAGACAGGTGTTGACTGTCCATGGCTTTATTCTTATAGATTTTGTTACTTGTCTGTGCATTACAGAGACAGCAACAGTTAGGTCCATAAATATTCGGACAGAGACAATATTTTGGTTCTGTACATTACCACAATGAATTTTGAACAAAACGGATGCAGTTACAGTTCAGACTTTCAGCTTTAATTCAGTGGGTTAAAGAAAATCATTGCATAATAATGTGAGGAGCTAGAGCATTTTTAATACACAATCCCTTCTCTTCAGGGGCTCAAAAGTAATTGGATAAATTAACTAATTATAAATAAAATGTTCATTTTTAATGTTTGGCTGAAAACCCTTTTATTGGCAATGAGTGTCTAAAGCCTTGAAGTCGTGGACATCCCCAGAGATTGCTGTGATTCTTCCTTTTTAATGCTCTCCGAGTAGTTTTCAGTTGCTGTTTGCATTTGGGCCTGCATTTCTGTCTGAAGTTTAGCCTTTTGAGAATGCATTTCACTTGTTAATCAGATACAGTACTCTGTTGGGTTGAGATCAGCACTCAGTACGCAGTTGGTTTGAGATCGGGGACTGACTTGGACTCTTGGGTTGCTTTGGCTTTATGGTTTGGGGTTATTGTCCATCTGTATTAATAAACTCTGTCCAATCTAGGCTTTTTATTCTTGAGGCTTATGAACGGCTTGCACTGTGCAGTGAACACTGTATATACTTTCATGCACTCTTCTTTTTATGATATATTTGCACCTACATCCTGGAGAATGGCGTTAATTCAGTTTGGTTGTGTGAAGGGGTTTCGCTTCATCATGGAAATTATTCTGCAAACATCCACCAATGTTGTCTTCTCCGGCTGTCAGGGTCTTTTTGTATTGAGGAGTTCACCAGTGCTCTCATTCTTTCTCATTATGTATCATACTGTAGATTTTGCCACTCCTAATATTGCACAGAGAACTCTTTCGACACCATGTTTTCATCACAGCAAAAACTTCCAAATGCAAGCACCACACCTTAAAGGACATCTACCACCAGGATGAAGGATTGTAAACCAAGCACACTGACATACTGGTGTGCGCTCCTCTCGCAGGATCTTCTCTTGTTTTAGCTTCTTATGTCCTGGTTTTTGTTAAAAAAAAGCCTTAAAAATAATGCAAATAAGCCAGGCCCCATAGGTGTTAATGAAGCTTGGTACCCCTCTGGCCCATTCGCATAATTTTTAAAGACTTTTTTTTTTTTCTTAAAAACCAGAGCATAAGAAGCAAAAAGAAGAGCAGATCCTGCCAGAGGGGACACACACCGGAATTTCAGGGTGCTTGGTTTACAATCCTTTATCCTGGTGGTAGATCTCCTTTGAACCAATTCCAGGCCTTTAATCTGCTTAATTGAGAATTCAATGAAAGAGTTGCCCACGTCTGTCTTTGAAACAGACTTTGAGTCAATTTTCCAATTAGTTTTGGTTCCTTTATAAACTGGGTGCCACATGTTCAGGATCCGAAAATCCTGAGGGTACAGTCACATGTACCGCTTTCACTCTGTTTAGAAACAGCATAAATTACATTTTTTGGCTCTCTTCATCTTACAAGTACTGATGGCTTATTCTAAAGATAGGTTTACTATCTGTGCCTTGAAAGATCCTTTAATTTTGTCCTGCTGCCACTAGCTTGTCTTCAGTACCATGGCCACTGCACCCATGACCCAGCAATTTTTTTCTTGTAAATAATCCTCCTTAATTATGACTATTTTTTTTTCTCTGACCTAGATGGTTTGCACAAAATACAGATAAGCTATAGTGAATCTCCAGATGACCAGAAAAAAGGAGACGAGGAATTCATAGATTTTTCAGATGATCAGGATAATCTGGTAAGAAGGCCACGTTGAATCTTCTGCCTGTTACTTCTTGCTGTCAAATAAAGAAATATCTCCTTCCATATTATCTTTCCATATTGAAGTGGTAATGTTAACCTTTCTATTTCTGTTAGCCTAATGGGTGCAGTCAAATGTACCACTAGCGCTGCATTTACAGCCCGTTGTCATATGCGTTTTTATGGAAACGCAAGTGATCGGTAGCCAGACGTGTTGCATTGTTTTAATGCAAGACACTAGGTTCTGGTTACGGAAGCGCTTGTGTTTCCATAGAAACGGATATGCTAACGACCCGAGGCTCTCCTCCCCTGTATGCTAGCGCTGGGTGACCGCACCATATGACAACAATTTTAATTTGCTTGCCCTCATTCAAACTATTCATAATTTACACTGAGGCACCATAAGAAATGGATAAATTGTAACATACAAATGTTTGTCTTCTGCTACACATAGGCCTCAGTACTGCTAGTTGGGTGGAGTTGTCTGTTTCTTCTAGGTGGCTATTCTGTGACTATTTGTGTGTGTAGGTTGGGTGGATGGGGACCTAACAGCTGAGCTTATCAGAAACTATTGCATGGTTATTTTGCCTCTAAGTATTGTTTGGCCTTGTTTAGGATGAAAGCAGTGATGATGGCGGCCTCGCTGATGACAATTTCACTTCAGAAGCAGGAAAATGGCACCTCAAACCCTTACTCTGCAAACAGTATGTGTTATGGTCACTCCAGTGTATAAAGTGAAGGGGGGATTGCTTAGAAGAGCCTCAGAGTGGATATTTGCTGAAATATTGTGGCGGTGATTTACATAAATGTTAAACACTTTTCTGATCAGTCCATGATGTAAATAAAGCACAGAAAGCTGAAAATGATTTTATATAGTTGCAAGATACTAAAGGGTCAGACACCCCTTACAGTGATTAGGTTGGTTGCTTATTGCCTTATTTCCAGACTTGAAAAGGTTGCATTGTTAAATGCCCGGGCCTTGGCACCCAGATCCATTTTATTCCACAATGGGTACCTGTGATCCTTATGATCTAATGCCAGTGCTGCTTATACAGATCCATATAACTTTTTAGGTGTATAGTGTAGTGTTTCAGACATTGCCCGACAGAACTCTGCATTATGACAGTCATAGATACAGCAACCACAGGCTTGGTTAGATATTCATGTTTGCCTCCTGCAAGTTACATTATAAATTGAATTGTAGATAGTAAAGTCATTTGTTTGTTGCCTGTTAACAAACATATATTCCCTTTTGTGTTGTTGAGCTGAAATGTAGACTGCAATAATACAAGAGGAAATAGAGGAGCATTGTACGCAGCCAGCATTTTTCACTCCCTGCATCTATAGTCCCCATGGCACAGGGAACACTTAATCTTGTTATCGGTGCAGCAGATTAAAAACCCATAGTGCATATGTATTTGTGGGAAGCTCTGCTCCCCATCCTTGCATGTGTTACTTTTGTAATAAAGGTAGAGATTTTGTGTTCTTGACATCTCTCATAAATAATACATTCTCCAGGAAGACTAACTGTTTTAATTTAGCTGTGGAAAAAGTTTTGCATCGATGCTGAACACTGATACAAGCAGCACTTTTTACTTTGTATTTCTAAACCTTTTATGACACAGCGACTGAATTTGAGCTATTTAGTGGGATATTCATGCATTCTATCATCCACATTGGAGTACAATAATAAAGCATGTCTAGCAATCACTGATCAATGATAGTTGATCACTTTCTTAATTGTTATTGAAGAGGGTTTAAAAATAATCAGAAGATCATATCCTCACGTAAACTGTATGGAGAGGGGGGTGGGCAGATGCAGGCAAAAAACATGTGCATGAAGGCAGCCCTATTCTGTTGGGGTTTGATTTTCTTTTTGTTAGCATATACTGCATTTTGTTAAAGGGAACCTGTCACCAGGAGACCCATTTTAGCACTCCCCCAGTCCCCACAGAGCATAGTACATACACTGCCAAAGTGTTTTTGCATAAAAAATTGGTTTTACAGAAAAAAAGATATGTTATATTGTACCTTTCATTATCATCTGCTGTGTGACTAGGCAGTTGCCTATTGGGAGGGGCTGGAAAGGAGCAGTTCCCCCCACCCTTGGGATTCAGCTTCTCCATGTGACCTTTTCAAATATATGAAAACACCCATCACTTGGCTTAGCGACGCCCCCTGCTCCTCTAAAGCCAATCCCGAGTGAGGGGAGTTATTCATATATTTGAAAAGGACACATGTTTCCCAAGGGTGGGGGGGGACTGCTCCTTTCCAGACCCTCCCTTTTGGCAACTGCCTAGTCACACAGCAGATGCTAATGAAAGGTACAATATAACATATCTTTTTTTCTGTAAAACCTATTTTTTATACAAAAACACTTTGACAGTGTATGTACTATGCTCTGTGGGGACTGGTGGAGTGCTAAAAATGGGTCTCCTGGTGACAGGTTCCCTTTAAGAAACATGAGCTCAGACTCCATTGTGGATGAAAATAACACATAAGAGTAGCTGTTACTTTATCTTCTGCAGCCTGTCCCTGTAGTATTGTCATTTTGTCCTTAGAGAGGCTGTTGTGTTGTCCTCAAGGCAACTGCCTGCTTTTTGTGTCCCCACTGAGGATTAATAACAATGAGGGGTGGTAATGCCTGAAGACCTGTGAAGAAATACTGTGGTAAACATTGTTTCATGGATAGAAGGAAGAGACCATAGTTGCTTTGTTTATTTTGCATCACTTTTTTTTTTGTACGCTTTTCTTTTTCTAGTTTGTTCTTTTTTTGTTTAATCTCTAATTTCCCCTTGTTATTTAGTGGTTAACCAAAATGAGTTATTTAAAAAAAAAAAATCTAAAAACAGCAGCACAGTCCAGGTTAAATGTAGACTGGGTGCTATCCTTCAACCTTTTCGCAGGGGAAAAGTACAGGTGATGTAGAGAAGGGAAAAAAAAAGGCGTTCCCGTTCTGCAGGTTTTATGCGAAACTGCGCCAGGTCGGACATGGCATAGTTTTGCCCGGCTGCCACACTGCCCAACGGATACATCATGAGGCCTAAGCTATCATAAGCCAGTTTGATATGACAGATCTCCCCCCACATTACATATACAGTGTAAATTTATTGATAAAGTAGTTTACGATAGTAAAGTGCCGTATATACTCAAGTAAAAGCCGAGTTTTTCAGCACAAAATTTGTGCTGAAAAACCCTAACTCTGCTTATACTTGAGTCCATAAAAAAAAATAAACACCGTACTCACCTTTCCGACGTCCCCTGTAGGTCCTCTTCTGCGTCCGATGCTCCAGTGCTGCCGGGTCCTTCGGGTTCTTCGGCTCCTCCTGGACCAAAGGACCCAAGGTGGCATCGGAAGCAGAAGACAGGAGACGTCGGAAAGGTGAGTACAGCGTTAATTATTATTATTTTTTTTTTTTACTACAGGGTAACTAGGGGCTGGCAGGCTATATACTACAGGGGATGGCAGGCCCAAAGAAGACAACAGGAGAGCAGCACTCTGTGGTGATTAGTATTTATTCATGCACCAGTGGTAGTACAATGCAACGTTTCGGCTAACTCCATGTAGCCATTTTCAAGCGATGGGGGATGGCAGGCTATATACTGCAGGGGATGGCAGGCTATATACTGCAGGGGATGGCAGGCTATATACTGCAGGGGATGGCAGGCTATATACTGCAGGGGATGGCAGGCTATATACTGCAGGGGATGGCTGGCTATATACTGCAGGGGGCTGGCTGGCTATATACTGCAGGGGGCTGGCTGGCTATATACTGCAGGGGGCTGGCTGGCTATATACTGCAGGGGGCTGGCTGGCTATATACTGCAGGGGGCTGGCTGGCTATATACTACAGGGGGCTGGCTGGCTATATACTAGCATGCTGTGACCAATGCATTTCCCACCCTCAGCTTATACTCGAGTCAATAGGTTTTCACAGTTTTTTGTGTTAAAATAGGGTTCCTCGGCTTATACTCTGGTCGACTTATACTCGAGTATATACGGTACATTTCATAACAAATATACAAGTGCTTGTGTGAAATGACAGTGGATGTGGACCACCTGTTGGGTAGAGAATTATACCTTTACTCCCTTTGGGAGATCCAGTTTCCTTGCTGCAATAATGGCAGTATACACCTTTTACATATTCACTAATGTACATAATTTGCTTAAACCCTTCAGAAAGCAAACAGTTTATAGCTTAAAGGGGTTTTCCCGCAAACAGGATAGGGCCTAACTTGCTGATCAGTGGGGGTCGGAGTGCTCACACCAGATCAGACTAGTGGACCAGACGGCCACACATGACCGTTCTGACGGAAATTGCCAAATGCCGCGCTCGGAGGTCACTCTGACCGCGGGTGTTACACGGGGATATTGGCGGTTGATTACCAATGACACCTCGCAAATTCCAACGCAGCTTTGGTTGAGTGCAGGACTAGTGCGGCGCTAACCAGAAGCGCTAAGTGATTAAAGAAGGCTGATTTCAGCCGAAACATTTGGATGTGTGTATAATTGCATATATGTGTGTGTGTACATATTGGTTTATACGATTAGAAATATAGATTGTGGTCCTTTCATGGCTCAATCGACCAGGTCAATGGACCTCCACTGCTCCAAAGGTAGCCTGTAAGAAGAGTCAACTACTAAGAGATTTCTTTATTTATTAATCAAGTGAAATAATACTGAGGATTATGTGTTGTTATATTTCTCCCCCAGACCGTGTATACTGCTCATGGATTCTCTGAGAGGTCCTTCCCGTTCCACTGTGGTGAAAACATTGCGAGAGTAAGCCCTGTTCTGTATCGTTTTCCTTCATTTGCATGTTTATATGGTGACCGATATGTGACATTAATATATTTCTCAGATACCTGGAGGTAGAGTGGGAAGTTAAGAAAGGAAGCAAGAGAAGCTTTTCCAAAGAGTACATGAAAGGTTCTAACCCCAGAGTGCCTCAGCAGAACAACTTCAGTGATTGCGGAGTCTATGTTCTGCAGTATGTCGAGAGCTTTTTTGAGGTGAGTTAGTATATAGTTGCATTGAAAAGGAAAGTGGTTTTTAAGTGTCTATTGTTGAATAACCCCTTTTAGCTGTGCAGGTAATTCACTTTAAGCCAACATTTCTAGCAACTTCAATTCCAAATAGAAGTGAACAGGTAAGCAGGGATAAGTCATTTGGAAACTTATCTGATTCAAGCACATCATATATATCACTTTTGTATTATTTGTTTACGTCTTAAAGGGAACCTGTCGGAGCTTTTTGGGACATTCAACCACCAATAGGTCCTTATGGTCTGGTGGTTTGCTTGCCAAATCGCCCTGTTTGAAGTCTCTCGATGGGCACTATTTAAAAAATGAACATTGGGACCTGTGGGTGGTTTAGTGTCTCAAATCTCCAATGTATGGACTGTTTTTGGTGACCCCTGTTTAGGGAAATAACAGAGAAGGACAGAGTGCTACAGGGTTGGAGTGTACAGAGCTGCACACTTGCATCATGGGAAGCTACAGAACCTCCTATAGACCTAGCTCTTGTTTTCATTAGTGTGAAAACAGAATATGTCTAACATGTTGGAGAGTTGTCCTGTGTATATACTTTTGTCTGTAATCTCAGTAGCTGCTTTTTATTGCTCCATAATAGTTTTATGATGTGATTGAATTGCATTTAGACCTCCATGCTTGCGTTAGAGGACCAGCAACAGGCATGTTGTAAGTAAACAATGTAAAACATATGTTGCTAGTTCCTAGAGTGCAAGTATTAAGGTCTAGGGTTTAGGGAGTAATGCTTCCATGAAGTGCCTGAATTGTGCTTCAAAATGGGTGGATTCACCAAACCTGTTAAAAGGAGGTATTGACAAGTGCAGTCCTCTCAAATTTCTTTTCTCAATGGATGCCTGATATTTACTATTCACTTTTATCTAATACATATATTGATCCCCTCCATACTGGTGCTCTATCTAATGAAATTGTACAAGTAGCAAAGGCCTAAGAGACCTCTTTTAGAGTCTTCAGGAATCGAAGTATTCTGCCGATCACTGTACTCTTCATTCAGCTGATGGATCCTGAGATCATAATTCTATAATGGGTAATTGCCAGCCATATGGTTTATCTAAAGGGAACCTTTCATGATGACTTCTGTACACAGATCCCTACTAGTTGGTTATCCAGGATGATGACATAATCTCAATAAAGTCTTCTATATTCTGGGAGAGTCCAAATTATGCTGAGCTCTTTTAATGCTGTATTCAAGTGATCTGCAAAGATCTGCAAAGGATTCATGCAGGATGTCCTCTGCTGGCTTTATTTGTGTCCCACAGGCCAGTAGCATCATCACAAATGGTGGGCTGCAGCTGTAGAAAGTAGCTTACATGAAGCCGTCCTTGTCCTGTAGCACATTCTTTTAACCAGGGAGGGACAGGCCAGAGTGGCTCTTTCCTCTAGTCACTAGTGATTCTCAACATTGATGGCCAATCCTATGGGTGAGTGGGGGAGGGTAGCTTGGAAGCCTCATGCAACTTCTGTTTAATGCAAGCTGCATAGATTGTTACAGTGATATGATACTAGAAGTGGCATCTCAGGGCAGACTTGTACGACTTTAAGGGGTTGGCCACTTCCCTAAATTGGTTAAGGTCCCTAAATGTCCCAGTGCCATTTTACACTTACTATTTCAGGTAGTGCTAACGGCTATCTTTAAGTGGGGGGGGGGGGCACTTAACATAGTTGGTGTAAAAGAAATATTTATAGCAATGGGACATTTGGGGACCTTATCTAATATTATGGCAGCAGTTTTAAAATTTGTGTTCCATCCATTAAATGCACCATCACGTTATATTATTGTCCATAGCTATTTGCATACATGAACAGTCACTTCATTTCCCTGTAGGCATTAAAGGGGTTGTCCGAGAGTTGTGAAAAAAACTAAAGGTGGCCAGAGGGGGCTGCTTAAAAAAATAAAGATCTACTTACCTTCCGGCGCCCTCCGGTGTCCCACGCTGCTGTCGGTCCGAGCGCCTTGTAATCAAACATGGCCGCCAGAGAAGTGCTGTGCTGTGCTGGCCAAGGCTATTCGTCCCTATACACAGCATTGTGTATTGGGACCGGAAGGTTGTCGGGTCCGGCCGGAAACTGAATCCAGCACTGCTCCGGCGGCCATGTTTATGTACAAGGTAAGTAGATCTTTATCTTTTTAATCAGCCCCGACCCCACCCCGGGCTCCTTTTTTAGTTTTTTTTTTTTTTTTTTTTTTTCATAACTCTCGGACAACCCCTTTAAGATTTACATCTCTCACAGACACTAGCTTATGTATATAGAGGAGGCTATGCTTCCATCTACAGTCACATCAACACAGTGATACTGTATAATGTTTGATAATATTTGCTTCCTCTGCCATTTTCAAGTGTAAAAGTCATGTGATGGCTTTTGGTAGATTTCAGGGACTGCATCCCTTGTAGAGCAACTTCTTTACTGTGCTGATCAGTAATGATACCATTGGTCAGGATAGGTCACAAAATGTGCCCATGATGGAGATCTTCCACCAACCTAGAGGAATTTGACAACTTTCCCATTACTTAAAGGTAAAGAGTGCAAGAGTGCAAAGCTTAAAGTACTACTTACCTCGGGCACTACTGCTGCCCCTTTGATATAGCACAGTTGATGGGTTTGCTGTATAGGGACTAGATCGCTCAGTAGGTGTGAGTGCACCAAGCTGTTCTCTTAGCCTTTCCGACAAATAGTCACTGCACGTTGTGACGTCCTTGTGTTGCATTTCATCCCTTTTCAGAATCCTATTCAGAGTTTTGATCTGCCGATGAACTTGACGGATTGGTTTCCTCAACAAAGAATGAAGACAAAGCGTGAAGAAATCCGGAATCTTATCCTAAGTTTGCAGGAACTTCAAAGCAAAGACAAGAAGGGACAGAGGGAGCCTGGCGTGAATCCGCCCACTCAGCAGGAGGGAATGGAGCAGTTTGTCCGAGATTTTGACAGTGTATGAATATTTCATTTGTGGCATGCTATGCGGCCATTACAGGGGCAAAGAAGACTTGTTATAAATTTGCTGTACTTGGATGTTTGGGCAGCTGACCCCCCATCAATGCTCAGACTGTCTGTGAATATGAGATGACTTCTTGCAGGACTGTACATATGGTAATAAGGCCATTTCTTTTCAGTATTTATGATTTTTTTTTGCGTCAGATTAAGAAGTGTTTGTCATTCTCTTCATCGTAACTACAAAGAAACTCAAACTACACTTCAAATAAAAGGCAAATATTTATAGGCTCACATGTTAATGTGTATTGTTCTTTAGTATGGAGTTGCAATGTCTGACAGATGTATGTTGTTTTCACATGTAAACCGTCCATCTAACATTTGATTATCTGGTAGCTTCACAAATGAGATTCTTTTTAGTTGTTCCTTACAAATGTTTAGTTAAACCTTAAAGGGATTGTCCAGTATTGGCTTGGGTTTCACTGTTTAGTTTAGAGGTGGTTCCAGCTGCCATTCCAGACACTGCCATGGAAATCTTAGTGCTGCTTTTTTCATGTTCCTTTCTTTCAAAATCCTTTTTTAAATTCCTGGAAACCCCTATTAATTCTTGTCATTTTCCTTATAGATTTTAAGCTATGCACCTGCTTTTTTAACTCTTCCTATTGTAGCTGAAGAACAAATGCTTCTAGATTTTACTTCTGATTAATTATGTAGCAGTAGCTTCTCATGTGATTTATCCATTAAAGGGAGCCTGTCACCATTATTTACCTAAACTGCTAGGTTTATGCACATTTCACCCACATCTTGGTTTTTATTTTCCATCTGCTCAGTCTGTGCCAAAATGTCACTTTTGATATATAAAAATGAGGCAGAAGTGCTTCGGAGTTATACCCAGAGCACCTACGGCTTCAGCTCCACAGCAATAACCACGCCCCCTGCTACACTGACACCATCCTTTCTCATCCTTCCCCCTCCCGCAAGATGTGGAGCCCAGAGGTGCTCTGCTAACACCCCAAAAACACTTAAGCCTCATTTACATATTTCTCAAGTGAGGTTTTGGCATGAAAGGCGCAGCTGGACAAACAGAGGTAATGGCTTCCCTTTAAATTACACAATAAGAGGCCATAAATGACATGTCTCATGTGACATAACTATTGCCTACTGTCATGTAGATTCAAATGTAACCAGTCATTATAGCTGCAGAGGCCAATGGTGTTTTTGGGTACTAAATTATTCTTCTGCCTAGCTACTAGTATAGATTATGACTGGGTTATCCTAATCTGCTGCTTAAGAGTGAAGTGTGACAGAGCGGCATTGTCACAGAATTCTCCTTATGATATCACTGAGAGAGAAAAGCTGTTTCTGAATCCGCTGTGTAAACTGTCCCTTAAGGTGGTGTAACCTCCCACAGCTGTGGTGTCTATTTCATTGCCTCTGGGTCTATATTCATTCAATGTGGAAACATGGCCTTGATTACACCACTAAAACATGCCCCATTTTAAGATGTGTTGTCAGATATTTGACATGAAACATGAAGGTTCTAAGGGTGGCCATACACATTAGATGTGTGACGGGGGGTAAATCATTGGGCTTGTTGTCTTTTTAACTCCCTCATTAAGAAGAACTGCTGCCGGGACAGTAGATGGAGAATGTTGTAATTGCTCCCCCAACATAAAAAAAATCATTGGGTTTGATACATCTAGCTTTACTGCCTGAGAAACAAACAAAACATCATGGAATTTATTGGAGCAAGTAAAGTAAAACTTATAGGGAGGGAATTATAACAAGTGTCTTAGAGCAGAACTGTTTAAGTTGACCAATAAACCAATAAGAGCTCAACTTTCATTTTATCTCAGTGGGAAAGTGAAAACTGGACTCTGACTGGTTACTAGAACATTTCTGCTCTGACACTTCTGATAAATCTCCCCCTAGACTCCAAACCTGGAATATTGTAAAATGCCAATGACTGTAAATGACCAAAGTGGGGGAATGTCTAAAAAGCAATATATAATGTTTCTGATTTCTCCATACTTTTCCTTTATAGTTCTCAGTGTGTGAGATATATGTATATATGTCTCCAAAATGTTAATATCCTAAAGGCAATTAGTTTTCTGGTCATTTTAATATGCTTTCAACTTTAGGGCACTGAGGTTTAATATAAGCTAAGATTTAGTTTTTCCAGATGATGTGAACATAGATGAACCCTCATCTAATGTGTCATCCACCCTGTGTAGCTGGATCTGCTCTATATGCCTGTCATGCATTGTGTGATGTTTTCAGTGCCTTGCGTCTGCTCGGTCTCTTCACTTTACCTAGTTTGACCCTATTCTTGAGCAGCAAGATAATGCCATAAGTGCTGAAAATAAACCAATTTCATTCTGTTTTATAAATCTTTATACTGGTAATACCTGAAGTACTGTAGTCCAAATGTGTATATTGTAGGCAGTTTCTCGTACCAGTGTGCAGAATAGGTAAGATACCAAAATTGTTATTTTATATATTAATATTTTTATCACATGGTATCTAACACCATCGACATCACATCACATACATATATATAGATACATATATCTATATATATTATATAAAAAATGTTGAGTTTGGTCAAGTAATTTCTTCTCTGATATATATTTTGTGTTGAAGGGATGAGCCTTTATAAGGTTTAGTGTCTTCCTTGCATAGCCGCTGTATGAGTTGGGTTTTTGGTTTTTTAACCCCCTACTTATAAAGAGTTCATTATTCATTAACTTGTATCAATATTCATTTACTTCTGGACTTGTTCTATTAATGTATAGTGAATGCTGGAGTGTTAGTGTTTCACACTGCATAGTTTCATATAGTGTTATTTCTTTACTTTTTTCCGAGCCTACTTTGTTGTTAGTTTGCTGTAATAGGGTAATTCTATAAATAACATATTTATTATTTTTGAAATAAAAAAACCTTCCAAAATATTAATGTAAATTTGTACTGTATATTTCGGGATTTCTTTATCTTTTATCATAAGATAATATATGCAACTCAAAAAAATTAAGTGTTAATTCTTTTTTTTTTTTTTATGACTTAACTGAATGTCTACTGTTTATTTTTTGTTGATAATTGACTTTCTTCAGGGGCATTTTTTGCTGCAAAGATCACTATATTGTGCAGCACTATTCTTTCTATAAAGAAAAAACAACTCCCAAAACATGATAGCCTCCAATAAAATTCAGTAGTGTTTGCTGAGATTTTCTTTGACCAAATTTAAGCAGGTGAGAAAAATATATGATGAGCTTAAAATAAACACTTGTCATGGAGGTGGTATGAGGGCAAAATGGCCAGGAATTGTACCTTGTACATCAGTAAAAGTCTTGTACACTTAGGAAAAACACATCAGGTGAAAAATGCATTTATTTTCTAGGATTTTAGCTGGACTTTGAGCACTACGGTGCACTAATGTGTGAGATTTCTTCACTGAAAACAGCATAGGCTCTTCCCTCTCCTTTGTCATGGAAATTATAGATTTCCAAAAACACTTTTATGATAGTTTTATTATAAAAGGGTGCAGTCACGCGTACCGCTAGCACTGCATTTGCAAACGAGGAGAGGCCTTGGGCTGATCGCATATGCATCGGTAGCCAGAACCCGGTGTCTTGTAAACACACCATAATTGTATTAAACCATTAAAGCACAAACAAGCATATTGATGTTTGTTATGCATTTCTGTGGTAGAACATAAACTGTCCTCACATATACATACATAGAGCGGTTAAGTATTAATTTTTATGAGATTATCCCCAATTTCTAAGGCCCCATTCACACAACCATAACGGGGCTGTACCCATAGAGGACTATTGCACTTGATCACAGTGTGGTGAGCACACAATGGGGGACATTTACTTACCTGTCCGAGGAGTTCACCCAAAGTGCATTGTTCTAGCAATAATGCACTGTGCCGCAATTCACGAAGATCGTGCGCCCGATGTCCTACATGTGACGCTTCCCCGCTCTGGTCCGACAGAGTTCACCTTCTTCCTGGTGCATGTAAGTGCTTGATTTGCGACACAATTTGAATGTTAAATTCTGCGTTTAATCTGAATCAGTCGGATCGTCTGACGGCACCCCGCACCCCCCCCCCCCCTTGATTTTCTGTTGCATGAAAGCCAGCGCAGCCGCGACTCAATCCAATAGCGTGCAACACAATCCCCAGTAAAATGCCTGTCACAGCCGCGCAAATCCCGAAAACGTTGGAAAACCTGACAAAAGTGCGGCCGCAGGACCTTGGTAAATAACCCCTAGTCAGGCTAGGCTTATTCTTGTCAGTAGCAACCCATCCAGTCCACACCAGCAAATAGAATTGCAAAAAAGAAGTGTAAAAAGTTTTATGTACACAACAAAAGCTGAAATCCATCAGATTAACCCCTTCATGTGCGTTTTCTGCACGTGCTTTTGACGCGCAGAACTTGCATTGCACTCTGATCCATTGTAATCAATAGGTCTTTTCAGACTTGCGCGTGTGTGCGTGAAAAAAAATGCGTTTAAATCTCTACATGCTCTACTTTTGCAAGTCATGCGCGTGAAAAACGCACCATACAAGTCTATGGAGATGCATCAAAAATGCATTGCACTCTGAGACACGTGCAAGTGCAATGCGTTTTTCACGCATCAATTGCCATAGAAAAGATAGAGCTCAGTCCTGAGTCCTTTCTCGCGCATTACCTGCACGTGAAAAACGCATTGAAATTGCATTGAAAACGCGCGTGAAATGTTATCATTTTTAGGACTGTACGACCTTTTGATCACTTTTTATAGAATTTTACATTTTTTTTTTAAATGGCAAAAAAGTGCCATTTTCGACTTTGGGCGCGATTTTCCGTTACGGGAGTAAACGCAGTGAAAAAACGTTATCAAATTTTGATCTGGCATTTTCGGACGCGGCGATACCTAATGTGTTTAGGATCTTTACTGTTTATTTATATTTGAATTTTTAGGGTTTTTTTATTACTATTTTGTTTTAACTTTGTTTTTTTTTGTTTTTTTTTTTGCTATTTTTCACACTCCCTACGGTACTATAACCTAGGTTGTCTGATCGATCCTACCATATACTGCCATACTACAGTATGTATGTATGTATATGTGTATTTTACTACTCATGCATAACAATGTGCTGATAGCACATTGTAATGAATGGGTTAACCCGAAGTAGCTTTGTGTCTTCGTGAGACTTGAAGCTACCATGGCGACGGATCACAGCTCCCCGATCCTAAGAAAGCCGCCATCTTTTTGAAGCTGCCGGCACCTTTGCCCGTGGCGATCTGCAGGAAAGCACCTGCGATCGGTGCCCGCGACCGGGTGTTACCGGTAAGCCTTTGCTGCAATATGCCCGCGAGCCCTCTCCATGCATAGGGACCCGACATGTGACGTACTATGACGTCACATGTCGGTAAGGGGTTAAACCAGTTAGTGAAAACTATTGATGCAAATACTTATAAAAATGTGTCATTACCAAGGTTCCACACAAGAAACTTCTTCTGATATGTAAAACCAGAGAGCTCAAGACCTTTGCAACCCTTATTGTTGCAAAACATACTGATGGCATTGGTTACTGAAGAAAGCTCCAGTAAGCACTTTTGAGGCCATAATTCGGAAGTGACAACCAGTTGGCTAAGATCCAAGGGCCACCTGTGGGTAGCTGCAGACAGATCGGCAGGTACACTTGTTTCAAAGAAAACAATAATGCACTCAACCGCTATGGCATGCATGCATGATCATCACACAATCCATTTCTGAACAAATAGAATGCTCAAGCGTGTCTAACCCCTTTACAACTGCCATATGACTATATGCATCCTAATTGTATATACCCTGTGCATAGCTTCTTCTAAACCTGCCATTGTAAAGAGGAGAGTATCCCCTTTACTATTGCACCAGCACTGAGTTTCTAGGTGCCACATACCAGGAGATATTGACTATTAAAGTTAGTCAGGAGTAGGATTTGTAAAAAAAACAAAAAAAAACACTGTCTGTCCTGTAAATGTAACACTGGATATCTGTGTTTTTATTAAAGAGGGAATACCCCCCCCCCCCTCATTTTAAAATGACACCAGAATTGTGTTTAGGTTTAAAAGTTATAGCTATTTGAAATGTGCTCACTCTCTAGCCTGTCTGCTGAAAGGGGAATGGGGAAGGAGCTGCAGGGAATCGGAGCTTACAGTTATCACCTTATGCATAAACCTGGGGAAGGTTGATGGATTGGAGTTCTACAAATTTTTCACATCATTTGCTATGTTTTTTTTTCAGCTTAGTAAAACAAAAAGCTAGGAAAAAGGGGAAGTTAAAAAAACATGCAGTAATTTGTCTTTAAAAACTTGCAATAAATAAAATTATCTGTCATGGAAAAATTGTTACAAAGTTATAATTTAAAGAGGATCTTTCACCACCTCACACATGTGCAGATTATCGTACCATCCTGTAGGGGCTGCTACACAGATTCAGGGGCACTTTGAAGTTTCTTTCTAGGCCCCACGGGTCCCGGAGGTATCATTCTGTTTCTGACTATTGTAATCTGTGATGGGTCAGAGAGGAGGAGCTGGAGGCGTGTGTTATGCTAATCTTCTCTTATACTGTCAAATCAGTGGCGGGCTAGGTCAGAGATGCTATTATGAATATTGAGATGTGATTTTTTTTTCTTTGTTCATCAAAAGCAAGGATGGTGAACCTTTTAGCGGCTGAGTGCCCAAACTACAACCCAAAACCCCCAAAATGTATTGCGAGGTGCCAACCAAGAATTAAAGCAGTAACTTATTGCTCCCTGTCTACTCATTCTCCCTCTTCCTACAGTCCCAAGTAGCGAAGTAAGTTACTTGAATATACGACTGAAAGCAGCATCTTTTAAGTTGCTTGGAACTGTAGGAAGATTCGTTGAGTCCTGTCTGGTGTGCTGGAGCGATGGCCATAAGTTTGCCACCACTGCTATAAGGGCTTTTTGGGAGCCTGCCCGCAACTGAATTTTTTCAAACAGCGGTGACAGGTTCCCTTTAATAAAATCTCATCAATAAGCTTAAATGAAGTATTTTTTAAAGTGCATCCAATCAGAAAATAAGCCCTTATAAGTCCAAATTACCAAAAACAATAAAGATTGTATAGCCTTTATAAAGGGGCAATGCAAATCTGCTCTGAATGGCGCAGCTTCCCTTTAATGCCCTGACATGTGCCCATACAGCAGGTTACCAGCACATATGGGGTATTTTTATACTCGGGAGAAATTGGGTATCAAACTTTCCCGAGCATTTTGGTGTTTTATCCCTTGAGAATGTGTACATTTTTGGAAAAATACATTCATTTAGCCCAAAAAAAAAAAAATTTCAAAATTTACTAACTTTTGTTATGACCCCAGTAAAACAATTAACTTCATAAAAACATAAAGCAGACATTCGTTAAATGTTATTTTGTTGTTCTGAAATTAGAAAAGTAGAAAATAGAGAATTTTTCAAAATTTTCTCCAAATTTCTATTTTTTTTTTTTTGTAATAAATAAAAGCAATACATTTCACTATAACCTCTTATAACCTCTTGTTAGTGATATATTCCTCTACCGCGGCCATCTTGGACCAAGAGAACCAAACAGTGGCCTTATTGGATCAAGCAGCCATTTTAGTATTAACCGGTGGTCATGCGGGGGGTCAAGCACTGTCCAGCTAATGTCATGATTCAAACTTCATTTTTATGTAACCTGTTTGCTCGCCCGCCAGCAGCTCCTAGTTCTAAAACAAATGCAGGAACCTCCGATAACGCTATCTAACGCCGCTCTCAAAGTGGTCCGGTGTATTCATGAGAGGGCGGTCCAAGGCGCTGCCTCTTCCCCAGACCGCCCCTGCCCGCTCCATAGCTCGGCGGTGACTGCTGTGAGCCCTGTGGCAGTCACCACCCCTAATCCCCCCTCATGAATACGCCAGACAGCTTTGAGAGCTGCATTTGTTTTAGCACTATGAGCTGCTTGCTTGAGTAAGCAGCTCCTATTACCAAATTTCTGGGTGACAGGTCCTCTTTAAGGAAACTGAGAGGCATCCATGTGTCATTTCAGACCTTTCAAAACCCTTTAATTCAGCATGGTCTGCGTACTAGATGACCTGCAAGGGCCCATGACCATACCACCAAGTGCAGGCATCATCTTGCCTGGGTCAGGGAGCAGTGGGCCTCAGCACTGTTCAGTCTATTCATGCTCCGCAGATATTATGGCTGTCGGCAATGTTGGAGACTTTGAGGAGATTGTTTTGCATGTGCTGGTGGTGGTATTACAGTGTAAGTAGGCTTTTCTAGCCAGTACAGAACAGCCATACACTTTGTGAATGATACAGTGAGAAGCTCATACTGCTTGAAGAATATAAGTAACCCAGTCATTGTGCATCTGAGAGAACAACGCAAGCCTAATGGATGACAATGCACAAGCTCATCAAGGTTGGGCTACCTCAGATAGAGTGGCCTGCACTTTCCCCCATTAAAAACCTAAGATATCAGATGATTCGCCATGTAGGGGCACTTAACCTCGTACCCAAGAAGCTCAGTGACCTGAGGGACACTCTCCAAGAAGAGTAAGATCCTGTTTTTCAACAAGATAATTAGTCGACTTGAGAACAGCATATGACAATGTTGTCAAGCCACTCAAAGCCACATGACAAGTTATTGAGAAATCACAATTTGCAATTTTTACATTTTCACCAAATTTCACTTGAGGCCAAATATCCCTAATATTTTGTAGTGTAGCTTTCAAGAAAGGCCTATGAAGTCGTATGATTGAAACACAGACTTTTTTTCAAGCTTTCTTCTACATAGAAGTTTTGCTAAACTAAATTCAGACAAAGGGAATACATCTAAGTTGTTTTCATTTTGGAAAGCTATCACTTGTCCATGTGGCTATCTCTAAGACTGGGGCTTCTTGAAGATGCATGGCTCTGTGTACAGGCAAGGCTATCGGGTAGCTGGCTAATTAGATGTTCCTGTTGTATTAGCTTTCACAGTAGGATAGTATAACCGTTAGCAATTCTTGTAAAAAAAAGTTTTAGATTACAAGACATGAAAAATGCATGTACCTCTGGTCAACATTTGCAGAGTGCTTTCAAAAACTGAAGTGACATATAAGAGTCCCCGGAGACGCTTCACTGTCCAAATACTTTATATCTGTAGATATTTTTCACAACAAACTAAATGACGTCACATGTCCGAGATCACCTACAATGGTTGTGTGTAAAGCCGGAGAGGAACTTAATGCTTGGTTCTTTTCTAATTAAAATTACTGTTAAAAAAATGAATGGTGCCAAAAGAAGGGAAATGAGAGCGATTTATAGCAACTTGTAAATGTAGGCAATGGATAGGGTGATGGCTATGAATAATAACGATAGCGACATACATATTGTGTAATTGTTGGCTACCTAAACTGAAGCACTTCCCGAACTGCACTCAGTTTCTTATATAAAAAGTCACTTTCTTGAAGCAAGAGTTAACCCATTCATGACGGGTGTTGTGTCTGTTATAAAGAGACAAAAGTCACAATATATGCTATATTTGTTTTAATTATTCTAATTTTCCCCATATAAGCTAAAGTATGTTTCATAAATAAAGCCCCCCCCCCCAAAAAAAAACCTCTCTAATTGTATATTGTATAACTTGTCTTGTAATACAAAATGGTTGCAATGGGGGCATAGGGCAGCACAGTGGCTCAATGGTTAGCACTACAGCCTTTCAGTGCTGAGGTCCGGAGTTTGTATGTTCTCTCCGGTTTCCTCCAAAAAAGACATACTGGTAGGTTGATTAGTTTGTGACAGGGGAACAGGGACTGATTTGGTAAGCGCTGCATAATCTGTGTCTGTTATATAAATAAAGGAATTATTATTATTATTAGAGACCTACCGTATATACTCTTGTGTAAGCCGAGTTTTTCAGCACAAAAAATGTGCTGAAAAACGTCCCCTCAGCTTATACACGAGTCTATTATAAAAAAAAAATTACCCAGTTAAAAAAAATAAACTTAAATACTCACCCTCCGACGTCAGCGCGGCTCCCCGATGTCAGCGAGTCCCGTCTTCTTTCTTCTCCGCGGCTCCTCTTCTCTCTTCTTTCTTCTGGCAGCGGCCGCGTCATAGTATGCGCCTGCTAGAAGAAAAGATGGCCGCGTCCATGCCGGAAGAATGAAGAGGAGCCGCGGAGAAGAAAGAAGACGGGACTCGCTGACATCGGGGACATCGGTAAGCTGCGCTGACATCGGAGGGTGAGTATTTAAGTTTATTTTTTTAAGGTCCTTGGGGGCAGGCTGCTGTATACTACTAGGGGCTTGCTGTGTACTACTAGGGGCTTGCTGTGTACCACTAGGGGCTTGCTGTGTACCACTAGGGGCTTGCTGTGTACCACTAGGGGCTGCTGTATACTACTGGTGGCTGATGTATACTAATAGGGGCTTGCTGTATACTACTGGTGGCTGCTGTATACTACTAGGGGCTTGCTGTATACCACTAGGGGCTTGCTGTATACCACTAGGGGCTTGCTGTGTACCACTAGGGGCTTACGGTGTACCACTAGGGGCTTGCTGTGTACCACTAGGGGCTTGCTGTATACTACTAGGAGCTGCTGTATACTACTAGTGGCTGATGTATACTACTAGGGGCTTGATGTATACTACTAGGGGCTTGCTGTATACTACTAGGGGCTGCTGTATACTACTAGGGGCTGCTAAATACTACATGGGGGCTGACAGGCTGTATACTACTGGGGGCTGACAGGCTGTATACTATTGGGGGGGGGGGTTGACCAATGCATTTCCCACCCTCGGCTTATACTCGAGTCAGTAGTTTTTCCCAGTTTTGTTTGTAAAATTAGGGGGTCTCGGCTTATACTCGGGTCGGCTTATACTCGAGTATATACAGTATTTTAGTTTAAAATGTTCTCCTTTAGCTTCACATGCCTCCTCAGTACATAAGTGATATTGATTCATTCAAATAATTTTTCCAGTAAAGAGGCAACATAGATAGGACTATTGGAGGCTTATGGTAATTATTTTATGTTTTATGTCCACTTAAAGGAATTGTCTGAGACTTCTTAAAAAACAAAAGGTGGCCGGGAGGGGGCTTCTTAAAAAATTAAAGATGTACTTACCTTTCGGTAAGTATGCTGTGAAGAGGGGCGGGAGGGTGCGGCTAGCCATGGCCGGCCGGAAGCTGAGTCCAGCATTGCTTCCGTGGCAATGTTTGTTTACATGGTGCGCATGGATAGCAGCACGGGACACCAAGAGGGCGCTGGAAGGTAAGTATATCTTTATTTTTTTAAGCAGCCCCCTCACGGCCACCTTTTGTTTTTTAAGAAGACTCAGACAACCCCTTTAAATTGTAGGGTCCAACAGCAATGGCAATGTATTGTGTATGTACCTTTAATTGTTATATGTTTAATAAAGAAGTGGCCGGCCTACCAAGGTACCAGAGCAGCACAAGGGAATTATGGGAAGAATGGAGGACCTAGAAGTCAGGGAGAAACAAGATGAGCTAAAGGAGACAGGCAGAAGAGCTGGTGGCTCTGAGGAGCCAGGCAAAAGTGGAAGCCAAGGGAGTTAGCTAGCAAAGTACAGTGCATGTAAAGAGCACATTGAGGAGGATAGCTCAACAAATGGCTGGTGTCCCTGCAGTCAAAGTTCAAGTACAAGTGTGAGAGTTGTTTCTTTTGGCGCCGCCATCACCACTAGGCAAGTGATATAGTTGGGAAGGGTTAAACATCACTGACCAACAACAGCTACAACCCAGGGGCCCAAGTCTGCAATCATCCGCATCCCGGTCGAATATTTTGACTGGCATCACAAACTACTTCCCCTTCCAGTCCGTTCCCCTCTTTATTGAGCACTGGATGTGGGGGTCCTTTTTTCCCCCCGTTTGTGGAGAAACTCTGCCTAGGGGAAGGGGCGGACAATAACATAAGGCTGAAAAATTATGAATGATTAATATTACTGTACATGACACCCATGCAAAACACATTCATTTAATACAGAATATTTAACCCCTGAAGACAGGAGTTGGGAACCTATGGCTCATGAGTTAGATGTGGCTCTCTTAATGCTTGCATCTGGTTCATGGGCTCCCCCCCCCCCCCCCCCCCCCCGTGGGCTGCAGAACTTGGGACCCAGTGTACTATTCAGGCATCTGACCTGTGATGCATATGACCCAATGCAGGCGCAGGCATGACCTCATTGTGACGCCGCACGGGAAGGGATTGATGGTGTCAGAAGAATTTTTTAATTCTTAGTTTCATTTTTCCGATCTAACAAGGCTTTAGAACCATTCAAATTTTTACAAGGGCTTGAAAGAAATTCAACACTTTTGATACACATTTGCTCCCGCATTTTGCAGATATGTGTACAATTGATTATAACAGTGGTACAGGCAAACACAAGTGTGTGCTCTCAGACCCAAGGACAAAGAGGATGCTGTTAGAATCGATAAAGCACAGGAGGTTAGTAATGATATTTTCTTATATATTACTAATTAGAGAGGGGATGCTATTAAACATCTTATTGAGGGGAGGCTGCTGCTGGACACTTCATTAGTGAAGGCTTGTTACTGCTGGACATTTCATAAATGAGGGGTGGCTGCTTGACATTTCATGAATGGATAAGCAGTATAGATGAGAGCTTGGAGAATAGGGAAGTTGTACGCGTGCATTTACATTTAAACATAATTTTTATTTTTTTTTATAAAATATCCACAGCAGATGCCCCTTTTAATGAAATGTTCACAGCAGATGTCCCTTAACAGAACTGTCCACAGCAGATCCCCCATTAATGTAATGTCAACAGCAGAGCCACCTTTAAATAAATGTCCACAGGAGATGCCCCCTTTACAGAAATGTCCACAGCAGCAGAACCCCCTTTAATGAAATGTTCACATCAGATGTCCCTTCTAATAAAATGTCCTTTAATGAAATGTCCACTGTAGAACCCCCTTTATATGAAAATCCACATCAGATGCCCCCCTTTACAGAATGTCTACAGAAGAGATTCCCTATGAAAATGTACATATTAGAGTCCTCTTTAAAAAAAAAAAACTCTATATTCTCACCTCCAGCTTCTTCTCCCCACATCTCCATCTTCTTTTCTTCATGCCTACGCAGCACACACACTATAACGTCACGGGGCCACGACACCGCAGCGTCATTGTGTATGCGAATGGGCAGGAAGAGGAGAAGCCGGAGGGGTGTATAGATTTCTATTTTTAAGACTCATGGTGGATCTTCATATAGAGCCCGGGAACCTATATGAAGATCTGCCATTGATGCCCATATATATGACAATGACTGGGTTATCCCAGGTACAATGCTGTCACAATGTGGGCATTAACTACTGTACACGAATCCTGCACTATTTTGCCTAGTTTTCTAGTTTAGATGGGGCAAATCTTTAAAGGGTATAATTCAAGTATAATAGGAGTATATTTCCAGTCTTACTTCCACTTCTGATGTTAGTATAGACACATCCTCTGAATATTTTTACCAAGTTGCTTGAGTGCATCTTATTTCTTTACTGCTGGTTTCTTTATAGTTAATAATTGATGGAAGTAGACAAAAGCTAAGGTTTCTGTGTCTTCACTGTGCCATCAGCTCTAAACAATTCATCATCTCCTGTTGTCATATAGACTGCATAATGAACACTCCCAACCTTATTCTAGCCTTTTTCTATCTTGTGTATATCTCACGTTTTACTTTACTAGTCTTTGGTTTTTATATTACAGAATTTCTTAAGCTTCACAATCTACAATTTTGGCACCTTTATATTGTATTCCAATCTTGGTTTTCAAGAAATATCTGGCATTTGTAATTCGGACAAATCCTTTAAATTTTAGGTGACTGAATAATTTTGCAATGCAGCTTATACACATAAGTGAATACTCATTGACCATAGGGAGTGGTGAGTGTGTATCTGTCAGGTAAGGTGCTCTGACATAACAAATGGTTTCCTGAAAAGAGTTGCCACTGAGGCTCAGTTGCATAATTTTAAAAGATGCTTTTCTCAAAAAATTAGACCGATCCGGAGGAGTTCCTGACTGATGACAAAGCACTGTGCTGCGATTCAATAAGATCATGCGCCCAATTTGTCGCTTCCCCAATCAGGTCCTCCTGAGTTCACCATCTTCCTCCCGATGTATGTAAGTGCATGTCTTGCGCCACAATTTTTAAGTTAAATCCCGTAGTTTGTCCAAATCCTTCGGATTGTCCGACGGCCCATCCTCCCGATTTGTGTTGCATGAAAGCTGTCACCAAGATTGCGCCAACGATCCCCGAAACGTTGGAAAACCCAATGGAAATGCGATCCACAGACCCTTAGTAAATAAGCCCCAGTGTGTAAGTGTGCAAGTGTGCCTGGTTTAAAATATTGCATCCATGTGGTAATAATGTAAAGTGTATCCGTGCAAAGGAATCTGCAGAGACAACACAAGGGTGTATATAATACTGTACTATGTTATTATCAAAACAGGAATATTATGTTTTTCCCATGACAGAATTTCTTGGGGGGGGGGGGGGGGGACTAGATTTAAGCACACTTTCAACTGTCTGCTGTCAAATATGAGAACATGGGTGTCAACTTTGACCCCTTAAGCCTCACAGTCCAGTCATTTTTGCTTTTACGTTTCTGCTTCCTGCACTCCAAAAGCCATATTTCTATTTATTTTTTAATTTGATGGATGTATGAGGACTTGTTTTCTTCAGAATAAATAGTATTTTCAAGTGGCAGCCTTTAGTGCAATGTACTGGGAAACTGGAGTTTTACCATTTTTTTTACATGATTTAAGTCCAGATGACGCATAGACACATTGGGGGATATTTATCATACGCTGGCGCTCGTGATAGCCCCGCCGCTGCAAATTCGCAGCCCAATACATCAAGAGGCTTGGCTGATTGCAGGCAGGGCCTGGCGTAGAAAAATACGCAGCCGGCAACTTTTCATACGTGAAAAGTCGCCGGCAGCAGCAAGTGCGCAGGAGCGGGGACAATAACACCCCACGCCGGCCCACTCCCGTCCGGCTGCGCACTGGCATGAAGGTGGCGGATCGGGGCAAATAATCGCAAAAGCTAGCAATAATGATAAATATCCCCCACTTGGTCTAAGATGATCGAGGCAAATAGCTGTTCACCTGGTTGAGTTGTGCACAACTCCCTATAGAGTATTAGAAATCTGCTGCTGTGTCCTACTCTTGAGCACTCCTTGGTATGCTTGCAATCGTTTCCCAGTAAGAGTCTGGTCTTCAAAAAGGGAACTTCTGTCAGATTCTGGAAAACTCAAAGAAGACTTACTGATGTATGCCGGTTTAGTATCCGCTAAAACAGAATTAAATTATACTGTGTTTTATACTCAGACTAAGCACCACGATATCCGAAACTGCTATACGTGGGATATATATACATATACTAGAGTGTTCAGAGTCCCTAATTTAACTGCCATACAACAACCAAAGAGAGTCACAAAGCCAACTTCCACAATGTATATGTAGTAGGAGGGATTGTACTATAGTATGGCTATAACCCAGCTGGCCTATCATATGACAAGGTGTTTCCTAGCAGAATCACTGTCCGTATTGCAGGATATTTTTTCTTCCATTCAAGAAAACACCTGCTTCCCCATGCCTAAGGGAAGTCTTGTTTTACACAGAAGGTAACAGAATCTTCACAACTTACCTTCTGTTATTATCAATGAAATGATGAAGGGGTCATTCAGGTATAAGGTCCTGCTGCCTAGCATCTACTGCTTCTTTATTCACATTTCATTTTCTTAGAATTGTTTATTTCAGATAAATATTAGTTACGATTCTGAAGAGCATAATGACAGGAATCCTATCTAAGGGTTCATTCACACGTGGTATGCCAGCCGGGCACTATACCATACATCCCAACCTTCAAAAGATGGAAAGAGGCCCCACAACATATCATCCCTTTGCTCCCTCATGGCCCCCACACTGTATAATGTGCATTTAGTGGCTCCGACATGGTATAATGCCCCCTTATCTGTGACCACCACTGTATAATACCTGCTCCCTTTTCTCACGTCACACTTATAACTTTTTTCCATTGTCACAAACATGTAACACTTTGACTACTAGGTAGAAAAAAGCGAAAAAAATGCCGGCTCACCCAACCTTAGGATCATCTGGGCTGTACTCCTTCTGTGTGGATCTTCTGGTGCACGGGAAGACTAATCTATAGCCGTATAGCACATGCAGGAAGAAAATGGTAGTAGACCGGCACAACACGGAGACCACCACTTGAGTACGATGAAAAACAAATCCTTCTTTATTGTTAAAATGTCACAAAACACGGGAAGAAGATGGGTTAACGCGTTTCGACGGACACCGTCTTAATCATAACCTGTCTAACATACCAAAACAGCTGCCTTTTATGTTACTCAGCTGACTAATAGACGGGAGGGAACTCCCTCTGTACCTGACGTCACTAAGTTCCGGTCGTGCCCCCGAATCACATGATCATGCCTCCGCCCCCTAAGTCACATGATCGGAGGCGCGTCTCGGAACTGTGCGACAAAGGTAAGTAAACAATCAGTTTAAAATACTTGTAAATACATAAAATGAACAATATGTTAGTGCTAAATACTATTTTTGTATACAAAAACTACAATGTTTAGGTACAAAAATAGAAATGTACCATTGGGAACAGAACTATATTAAATGGACTGAAACTAGAGCATCATAATGTTCTAATGTTCTAATGTTATAAAGTGGGACATATGCTTATTACCACAAGATTGGACATGAAGCCTATTATAGAGCTAATATTGAGTAAATAACAAGGAGAATTCCAAACACAGCAAACCTAAATAATGCGTAATTTTTTACATATAAAGAATGTCATATAAGCATACTGCGAGATAGACCAATATGTGTATGCACACAATATGGTGCAGATAGACCAATATGTGTATGCACAGAATATGGTGCAGGATAGCACAAGATGTACTATGGTGTGTAAAGCAGAGTACGCTCGAAACTACACATAATGCCTTAGTACGTTAATATGATGTCCTGTCTTTTGTTCATACCTTGTGGTGTTCTACTTTCCATTACAAATATCCAATAACTCTCTCTATTTAAAAGTTTTCTCTTGATACTGCCCCCTCTAATTGGATGTGAAACTTTCTCAAAGCCAGTCCATATGAAATGAGATGTAGACTTATTATGAGTTTCTCTAAAGTGCCTGGAAGCCGCTGATATGCCACTTGATTCGTTGGTAATGTCTGACAAGTGGCGGCGTATCCTGATTTTAAGAGGACCTGTGGTATGGCCTATGTATTGAATATTACAACTGGTGCACTTGATAGAATAAATGGCATTGCTGGTATTGCAATTGAGATATGATCGAATAGGGTAACTTCTGTTGGTACTACTAGATGTAATACTTGTGCCTACCACAACAAATTTACATGCTTTACATTGTGTATGGCCACACTTATAGCAGCCTTTGGTGTTTAACCATGTCCCCCCAGAGTTTTGGCTTCTAAAAAGACTAGGTGAAAGAGCATTACCTAAAGTGGGAGCCCTCTTAGCTACACATCTAATACCACCCTCCAGTATTTCGTGTAGGCAAGAATCTTGTAGTAAAATGGGAATGAATTTTTGGACTATCTTGGTAATTTCTTTATATTGCCTGCTATAGGCTGTAGAGAAAATTATAGGGGTCTTTGGTTTTCGTGTTGTTGAGACATCCTTTCGTCTCCCATTTTTAACCTCGTTTTCTTTATGTTTTAAGTTTTTCTCGTCTGGTAGTAAGTCCTGTTGTGATATATTCAATATTTTACTCTCAGCTTTCTCAATGTAACAGTTTTGGTAACCTCTCTGAAGGAGTCTAGCCCTAAGTGTGGTTTTTTCTTTTTCAAAATCGTCATTATCAGAACAATTCCTTCTTAGACGTATCAGTTCCCCATATGGAATGTTCTGTATTACATGGGGAGGGTGACAAGAGGAAGCTAACAGAGTAGTGTTTCTAGCCATCTCCTTCCTATAGGGTATACTTCTAACCCTATGGTCTTCTCCTATTAGAGTTACATCTAAAAATGGGATTGACTTTCCCCCAAACATGGATGTGAATTTTAAATTCATGTGGTTGTCATTAAGGTAACTTACAAAATTTGTAAAGGATGTTTCTGACCCTTTCCACACCCACACCAGGTCGTCTATGTACCGACCGAACCATACTATAGACGCCTGGTGTGGGTTGGAAGATGAGAAGATAAACGCCTCCTCCCATTGTGACATACAAATATTCGCAAGGGAGGGGGAGAATTTGGCCCCCATAGGGGCCCCCTCCACTTGCAAATAATACCTGGTCTTCCAAATTTATAATCCCTCTTATTATCTTCCCGAATCCAAGCTGGTTGGAAGGTATACTATTTCTAGGGTCCTAGTTTGGATAACTGAAGCCTACTTTTTATGGAGTTCTCCTATGGGAGCTATTTTGTGGGTTGCTGACTTGCCAAATAATAGTTCATAGTTTGCTGGCAATAGAATATAACTGGAAAGCATTACTGTATATTCTCTAAACCAGCATAGTAATATTATACAATCTGCATACAGCAGGTGAAATAACTACTGAACATATCGCTAACGTTCAAAGTAAATGTAACTCTATTCTCACCAGTAATAACACATCCACTTCACATTGGCAAAGAAATGCATGCCCATAAATTGAGTTATATGCAATAATGAGAAATGACACACATCATTACTGATATTTTATACTTTGTACAAAAGTCTTTGTTAGTAATGACACCTTCAAGAAAAACTAGTGGCATGCGTTGCTCAGGTGTCATTTTGGGCCATTCTTCCACACAAACCTTCATATTACATGAACGTTGTATGGGCTCCTATGAACTGATAGTTTCCATAAAATTTGTATTGGATTCAGGTCAGGTGATTGGCCATTCTAGCTGCTTTTTTTTCTTTCTCTGAAAACAATTGGGAATTTACTTGGCTGAGTGTTTGGGATCATGGTCTTACTGAAATGCCTACCCTTGTTTCATCTTCATCATCCTGCTAGATGTCAGCAGATCATGAGGTTTGAGGTGAAATCATGTTCTTTCCACTATTGGATTATGGCCCGTACAGTGCTCAAAGGAACTCTTAGTAAGTAAGTAAAAAATTTTCTAACCAAAGAAATCAGTAAGTTTTGCAACAATAAGGCTGAAAGGTGTTGAGTCAGCTTACGATCACCTACCATGAGATCTCAACAGCACCATTAGAAATATTTTTAATTAAAACATTGGCTGCATGTTCAATGCTTATTTCACCTGCTTTATAAATGTGCTCACTAAGCATACCAGACTGACTGATACATATGGAAGTCAATGGAAGAAGTGGTCATGGTGGCGCTGGCCTGATGAAATAGACAGGAAATGTGGACGAATACAGACAAAGATTTCACCTAAAGTTTACTGGCACTATAAACGCTTAAAAGGTATGCAGAGCCGTGTATAGCGTCTACCACTACATGGTGCTTGGATGGGCACTACATGGTGGTAATATTGATATTGGGGCCCACTAGGGTGGATTTTGCCCCCTATACGCTCAACCCCGTAGTTATAAATAAGCAGCCAATCATGCAAATCTTACCCAATGGGGGAAATGTGAAGAGACTAAATGGTCCTGACTGTAATTACTATGGCTGTATGATGTGTGTCATGGTCACATGCCCTGACCATATAATGTAAAGGTGGAGACATTCCACTTGAGGCTAGAATGATTGCAATTATAAAAGGGATTACGTACAGGGAGTTTTGAACTATGGGTATCACCAGGGGCGGACTGGGAATTTAAAATGGCCCTGGAAAAAACTATAAAAGTGGCCCCATTTAACGGGCGGAGTCAAAACAAGTGGGTGTGGTCAGATAAAGTGGGTGGGGTTATAACAGACAAATTGTTGGTAGATGGCCTTAATGCAAAACAATAACATCTTTTGCTAGTAAGTAAATCTAATGTGCAAAGAATGTGACCTGTCGATTAGTAAATGATGCAAACACATGACCAGATAAGCTTTAAATTACCTTCTCCCATATACAAGCCAACTACTATAATACTGCCCCCTACGTACAAGAATATAACTACTATAATACTGCCTCCTATGTACAGGGATATAACTACTATAATACTGCCCCCTGTGTACAGGAATATAACTACTATAATACTGCCTCCTATGTACAAGAATATAACTACTATAATACTGCCCCCTATGTACAAGAATATAACTACTATAATACTGCCCCCTATGTACAGGAATATAACTACTATAATACTGCCCCTATGTACAAGAATATAACTACTAAATACTGCCCCCTATGTACAAGAATATAACTACTATAATACTGCCTCCTATGTACAGGGATATAACTACTATAATACTGCCCCCTGTGTACAGGAATATAACTACTATAATACTGCCTCCTATGTACAAGAATATAACTACTATAACACTGCCCCCTATGTACAAGAATATAACTACTATAATACTGTCTCCTGTGTACAAGAATATAACTACTATAATACTGCCTCCTATGTACAAGAATATAACTACTAAATACTGCCCCCTATGTACAAGAATATAACTACTATAATACTGTCCCCTGCGTACAAGAATATAACTACTATAATACTGCCTCCTATGTACAGGGATATAACTACTATAATCCTGCCCCCATGTACAGGAATATAACTACTATAATACTGCCCCCTGTGTACAGGAATATAACTACTATAATACTGCCCCCTATGTACAAGAATATAGCTACTATAATACTGCCTCCTATGTACAGGGTGTGGGAGATTTGGCCCAGTAGAGACCGTGGTAGCGGGGTGCTGTGATGCAGTTCAAGACAGTGACACCAAAGTATAGTCCAAAACAGGTCTCGCCTGCGTTTTATTGTAGCAGCAAAATAAAACAGCCTTTACATTCAGGCATTAAACAAACAAAATCCTACCCGTCAGGGTGCTAACTATACAGGTGTACACTAACTCACCACTATACCAAAATCACTTGGCTGCTCCAGGCACAGAGGTCAGGGCTGTGTGCTCTCCAGCCTCCTTCCAGAGAGAGACAACACTTCCAGCTCTGCTGAGCGGTTTAAAAAAAAGACTGATTGGGCTGTTCCCATCACCTGTGTCCAAGGTGCTGGACACCCAACCTCAGCACTAAGGCCTTGCATAATAGCAAAACCTAGGGGAAACATACCGCCCATCCACAGTTAACCCCTTCAGTGTCTCACATACCCTCCCCCTCTGTTTGACCCTGTGGGGGCGAACACTTTTGGCCATCAGACAGTGGGTACGAGACAGGGCATCGGCATTCCCATGCAGCTTTCCTGCTTGATGTTCTACCGTGAATTTGAAATTCTGCAACATTAGGAACCACCTTGTGACCCTGGCGTTCCTCTCTTTGGCCTGACTCATCCAGGTGAGGGGAGAGTGATCGGTCACTAGTGTAAACTGTCGCCCTATCAAGTAATACCTCAGGGATTCCAGAGCCCATTTGATCGCCAAGCACTCCCTCTCAACTATACTGGAGTTCTTCTCAGGAGGTGTGAGCTTGCGGCTCAGGAATGTCACGGGATGTTCCTCACCCTCCACTACTTGGGACAGGACAGCCCCTAAGCCCATGTCAGAAGCGTCAGTCTGCACAATAAAGGTCTTGGTGAAGTCAGGGGTGATCAGTACCGGTCCCTCGCACAAAACCGTCTTAAGTCGCTGAAACGCCCCCTCAGCCTCTTCACTCCACTTTACCATCACCGCCCTGCTACCCTTGGTCAGGTCAGTCAGGGGTGCTCTTCCAGACCCAGAGCACATTTTTGGGGGTTCGCTGTCAACCCTGCTGCCCTCAGGGAGTCTACCACTGCTTGCACTTTGGCCAGGTGACTCTCCCAATCGTTACTATAAACTATGATGTCATCCAGATAGGCCGAGGCATATCTCCGGTGAGGTTTTAGCACGAGATCCATTAACCTCTGGAATGTGGCGGGAGCCCCATGTAGCCCAAAGGGGAGTACCACGTACTGAAAAAGCCCATCAGGAGTAACAAAAGCGGTCTTCTCTTTGGCCCTGTCAGTAAGGGGTACCTGCCAATACCCTTTCGTCAGGTCAAGGGTGGAGAAGAATCTAGCCTGTCCAAGTTGTTCTATCAACTCGTCAACCCTGGGCATGGGATAAGAATCAAATTTGGACACCTCGTTCAACTTCCTAAAGTCATTGCAGAATCGTAGGGAACCATCAGGTTTGGGAATCAACACAATAGGACTCGACCAGTCACTTTTAGACTCCTCGATAACCCCCAGGTCTAACATCTGCCTGACTTCTTCGGATATGGCAAGCCGGCGCGCTTCAGGGACCCGGTAGGGTTTTTGGTGTACCCGGATGTGGGGTTCGGTTATGATATCATGCTTGATGACTGAAGTACGTCCCGGTAACTTAGAGAACACATCCACATTTCGGAGCACAGACTCCTTCGCTTCCTGAATCTGGGCCCTGGAGAGGGACTCCGAGATCCGTACTTCAGGCACCTTGGCATCGGGTACACCTACCTCCGGTGTCCCCTTCTTGGGGACAGACGCTTTTTCTACTCCCACGGCCATCAGGGACTCCCTTTCCCTCCATGGCTTTAGGAGGTTCACGTGGTATATCTGTTCGGGTTTCCTCCTCCCCGGCTGAGATACCTTGTAGTTAACCTCCCCCACTTTCTCCATGACCTCATATGGTCCTTGCCATTTTGCCAAGAACTTGCTCTCCACGGTGGGCACCAGAACTAGCACTCTGTCGCCTGGGTTAAAGGTCCTGAGTCTGGCTGACCTATTGTAGACCCTAGACTGGGCCTCTTGTGCCCTTGTCATGTGCTCCTTTACAAGGGGCATTACCGCCGCTATGCGGTCCTGCATAAGGGAGACGTGTTCTATCACACTACGGTGGGGGGTCCTCTCCTGTTCCCAGGTCTCCTTGGCTATATCCAAAAGCCCACGTGGGGAACTGCCATATAACAGCTCAAAGGGTGAGAAACCCGTGGAGGACTGGGGAACTTCAAGTATGGCAAACATCAAATAGGGCAACAAACAATCCCAGTCCTTCCCATCCTTGCTGACCACCTTCTTTAGCATCCCCTTCAAGGTCTTGTTAAACCTCTCGACTAGGCCATCTGTCTGAGGATGATACACAGAGGTGCGGAGCTGTTTAACCTGCAGTAACTTACACATCTCCTTCATTACCCTAGACATGAATGGGGTACCCTGGTCAGTCAAGATTTCCTTGGGGAGGCCTGTGCGTGAGAATACCTGGAACAGCTCCCTAGCAATATTTTTGGAGGAGGTGTTCCTTAATGGAATCGCCTCGGGATACCGCGTAGCGTAGTCCAGGATAACCAGGATGTATTGGTGCCCCCTTGAGGATTTGACTATGGGGCCAACCAGATCCATTGCAATCCGTTCAAATGGCACCTCTATGATTGGTAGCGGGACCAAAGGACTCCTGAAGTGGGACACCGGGGCCGTAAGTTGACACTCAGGGCAGGAGCTACAATACCAGTTTACCTCCTCCCACACCCCGGGCCAGAAAAATCTCTGCAGGATCCTCTCCCGGGTCTTCTCAGCACCTAAGTGCCCTCCCAGCACATGTTTATGTGCCAACTCTAGCACCAGCCTACGGTGAGATTGGGGTACTACAAGTTGCTCAACCTCCTCACCCCGTATCTGGTCGACCCTGTATAACAGCTCCCCAACAATCACCATTCGGGGGTATATTTTGTCAGCCCCTGGTATTTGGAGTACCCCATTTATCACCTTAACATTCTCCCGTGCTTTAAACAAGGTAGGGTCCTGTAGCTGTGCAGCCCCAAAATTCTCACGGGAAAACTCAAGGTCCGGCATGTCGGCCACCTCCTCGTGGCCCTCGACCTCACCAGCTAGGACCTCTAGGGGAGAGAATTCATCATATGGGGTCACCCCTACTGCTGGTGTGGGTACATCGGCCTCAAAGGGTTCAGGGGCCAAGGCCGGACATACCTGACGTCCATTATCTGCAACAGCACCTGAGGTGGGTCTTCGTCTCCAGAGGTCCCAAAACACCGGTAAGTCTCTGCCGATAATAGCCTCATGAAACAGGGTCCCCACCACCCCCACTTCATGGGTAATAGTACCACAAGGTGTATGTAGGTTGATGACAGCAGTGGGATATTCGCGAGTGTCCCCATGTATACACAACACTCCCACTTTACGCCCACTATACAGTCCAGGATCAACCAAAGTTCCCCGCACCAGGGTAACCAGACTCCCTGAGTCTAGCAAGGCTTCCACCGTGTGACCACCGATTGTGACCATACACACTTGGGGTTCTGCATCCGTGACTGACTCGGCAGCCAGAACCGGCCAGGCAAACAGTGACATTCGCCGGGTCTGGTTGCAGTCCATTGGCTCCACTGACAGGGGACAGTTGGCAGCAATATGGCCCATTTCATGGCATCGCCAGCACTGGATACGGCTATGACCTCTGTCACGAGCCTCACTGGGTTTCTGTGTATCCAAGCCCCCCAGTGTACCCCCTCCCAACCTGACCTGTTTCCCTTTTTCTGCAGTAGCAGTCCTACCAGATGGTTTAATGGCCTTGTCACTGGCACTGCTTCGTGTGGGAGGGATAAGTAGAAGATCCTCCGTAGCCCGATATCTCTCTACTAGGGACACGAGTTCCTCAGCATTTGTGGGACCGGCCTGTCCAACCCACCGCTGGAGCCGAGAGGGCAGAGAACGGGTGAACTTGTCAAGAACCACTCTCACGACCATCTGTGCTGGGGTGCAGTCATCGGGTTGTAGCCACTTCCGGACAAGATGGATCAGGTCATGCATTTGGGAGCGCGGGGGTAGTTTTTCAGAGTATGCCCACTGGTGGACCCGGCTGGAACGAACTTGAACGGTGACCCCAAGACGAGCCAGAATCTCCGCCTTTAGCTGGGGGTACTCACGGGCCTCCGTTTCACTCAGGTCGTAGTAGGCCTTCTGCGATTCGCCTGTCAGGAACGGCGCCAGGACATCTGCCCACTGCTCAGCTGGTAACTCCTCACGCTCAGCTACTCGCTCGAACACAGTGAGATAAGCCTCCACGTCGTCGGTCGCCGTCATCTTTTGTAAAGCCTTCTGCACTGCAGCCCGTGCGGAATGCTGGACAACCGGGTACCCTTGCAAACCAGTATGGGACCCCTCAGTAGTCGTCGCTTGCGGTGCTGCCATAACGCCAGAAAACTTTTCCTGCTGTTGCTGTAGCATGGCTCGGGACTCTGCCTGCTGTTGCTGGAGCATGGCTTGCTGCAGCTGTCGATTAGCCTGGGACTCTTCCTGCTGCTGCTGCCGATTAGCTCTGGCCTCCTCCTGCTGCTGGCGGGATCTCTCCTCCTGTTGCTGGAGCATGGCTTTAATAAAGTCCTCCATCTTGGCTTTATCCTGCAATTTGCCTGCTGCTTTCACCCAGGCCATGCAATGTTGCAGGATGTAGCGAGCCTTTCAGGTGTGTGTCTTTTTGAACTGCCCGCATCCTCCACCATATGTGGGAGATTTGGCCCAGTAGAGACCGTGGTAGCGGGGTGCTGTGATACAGTTCAAGACAGTGACACCAAAGTATAGTCCAAAACAGGTCTCGCCTGCGTTTTATTGTAGCAGCAAAATAAAACAGCCTTTACATTCAGGCATTAAACAAACAAAATCCTACCCGTCAGGGTGCTAACTATACAGGTGTACACTAACTCACCACTATACCAAAATCACTTGGCTGCTCCAGGCACAGAGGTCAGGGCTGTGTGCTCTCCAGCCTCCTTCCAGAGAGAGACAACACTTCCAGCTCTGCTGAGCGGTTTAAAAAAAAGACTGATTGGGCTGTTCCCATCACCTGTGTCCAAGGTGCTGGACACCCAACCTCAGCACTAAGGCCTTGCATAATAGCAAAACCTAGGGGAAACATACCGCCCATCCACAGTTAACCCCTTCAGTGTCTCACAAGGGATATAACTACTATAATACTGCCCCCTGTGTACAGGAATATAACTACTATAATACTGCCCTCTATGTACAAGAATATAACTACTATATACTGCCCCCTGTGTACAGGAATATAACTACTATAATACTGCCCTCTATGTACAAGAATATAACTACTATAATACTGCCCCCTGTGTACAGGAATATAACTACTATAATACTGCCCTCTATGTACAAGAATATAACTGCTATAATACTGCCCCCTGTGTACAGGAATATAACTACTATAATACTGCCCCCTACGTACAAGAATATAACTACTATAATACTGCCTCCTATGTACAGGGATATAACTACTATAATACTGCCCCCTGTGTACAGGAATATAACTACTTTAATACTGCCCCCTGTGTACAGGAATATAACTACTATAATACTGCCCCCTATGTACAAGAATATAACTACTATAATACTGCCCCCTATGTACAAGAATATAACCGCTATAATACTGCCCTTATGTACAGGAATATAACAACTATAATACTGCCCCCTATGTACAAGAATATAACTACTATAATACTGCCCCCTATGTACAAGAATATAACTACTATAATACTGCCCCCTATGTACAGGAATATAACTACTATAATCCTGCCCCCTATGTACAAGAATATAACTACTATAATACTGCCCCTATGTACAGGAATATAACTACTATAATACTGCCCCCCCTATGTACAGGAATATAACTACTATAATACTACATATATACACAGAAGTGAACATGAAAAAAATCAGTATTTATCATATACAGCTACAGAAAACACATGAGATCCTCACCTATTGCATCCAGTGACATCAGGTGACGTATCCTCGGATTGTACTCGTTCCTCATCTTCTCCATTAGTTCCACCATCACCTTGTCTCTTCCTCCAGGTACACAGCATTCCTGCAGAGTTTACCACACAGACATCTTATGTTCTGCACTTTCCCATTGTCCCTTCTTCTGCTACCACCTATACTGTGCCCCAAATACTGTAACAGAGCCCCCTGAAATATTAGTACCACACAAATAGTGCCCCATAATGTAACACCCCTACCCCAGACATAGAATTGATGCCCCCAACCTACCCCAGACATAGAAATTATACCCCCTGCCCGCCCCAGACGTATAATTAATGCCCCCCAGACCGCCCCACACATATAATTAATGCCCCCTGCCTGCCCCAGACATACAATTAATGCCCCCTGCCCGCCCCAGACATATAATTAATGCCCCCTGTCAGCCCCAGATATAGAATAATCCCCCCCACCCCTACCCCAGATGTATAATTAATGCCCCCTGCCAGCTCCAGATATACAATAATGCCTCCTGCCCGCCTCAGACATATAATTAATGCCCCCTTCCAGCCCCAGATATACAATAATGCCCCCTGCCATATAATAAATGCCCCCTGCCAGCCCCAGATAAACATTAATGCCCCCGCCATATAATTAATGCCCCCTGCCAGCCCTAGATATAGAATAATTCCCCCCGCCCCAGACATATAGTTAATGCCCCCTGTCAGCCCCAGATATACAATAATGCCCCCTGCCAAATAATTAATGCCCCCTGCCCGCCCCAGACATATAATAATGCCCCCTGCCCACCTCAGACATATAATTAATGCCCCCTGCCAGCCCTAGATATGGACTAATGCCCCCCCCCCCCGCCCCAGACATATAATTAATGCCCCCTGCCAGCCCCAGATATAGAGTAATGCCCCCCACCATATAATTAATTCCCCCCTGCCAGCCCCAGATTTACAATAATGCCCCCTGGCCGCCTCAGACATATAATTAATGCCCCCTGCCAGCCCCAGATATAGAATAATGCCCCCCTGCCATATAATTAATGCCCCCTGCCAGTCCCAGATATACATTAATGCCCCCGACAGCCCTAGATATAGAATAATGCCCCCCTGCCATATAATTAATTCCCCCTGCCAGCCCCAGATATAGAATAATGCCCCCCTGCCATATAATGAATGCCCCCCCCCCCGATATTCAATAATGCCCCCCATTCTATAATTTAAAAAAAAAACATAATACTCACCTCTTTGGAGCAGGTTTCTTCCCGTCTTCCCTCGGTCTTCGGCGGCTTGGTGCAGAGGCACAGGATAGTGACGTCACTGCTCCGCGCCTCTTACACCAAGCCGCGGAGCTACACGGAGGCAGGCAACAGCTGACAGCTGGTAAGTGTCAGACTCCTCCACGCTACACAGGTCGCGCAATGAAGTCAATTGCGCGACCTGTGTAGCTGAATGTATACACAGACGCAGAAGCAGCGGTGCTGCGCTGCGTCTGTGTACTAATTAATAGTACCTGCATCGGTCGATCGTATGATGCAGGTACCATAAATTAAATCAAATGTTGTAGGGAGTGCGGACCGGCCCCGGAGCAGCTCCGGACCAGCCCCAGACCGGCCCAGGACCGTAATACATTAGTGATTATTTTTGGGTAAAAGCAATATGAGTCTTAAAAGGTTATTATTCACAAAGGTATAGCTCTCAATTCTGATAGGATTATTTAAAAATACAAATCCATAGCTTATACGTCTGAAGCATTATTCACTCATCAACATACAATGGACATAGGAAGTACACCATAATACTGATATCAACCTTGTGTGTCATCCTGAACAACATTTTATAAAAAAAAGTTCCAATATATTGGACCCATTGACACATACGGAAGTTATTGGTCCACAAAACTGAATCAAATATTGTTGCTGTTTGTCCCTTTGACAATATTTTGGTGACTTTACAGAGCTCTGTGGATTAGCTTGTTGAAATCTCATTAAATTTGCAGTAATGTTCCTTCATGAGAGAAAACAAGGCATCATAGGAAATGAGGGCAGTATTT
The DNA here is from genome assembly GCF_040894005.1 of Engystomops pustulosus. Classification (NCBI taxonomy): domain Eukaryota; kingdom Metazoa; phylum Chordata; class Amphibia; order Anura; family Leptodactylidae; genus Engystomops; species Engystomops pustulosus. Next base: position 129,535,386 of record NC_092413.1, on the reverse strand, counting down.
AATTTAAAAAATAATAGTGAGATGGCAATTGCTGCTAGTCCTGGATATAATACAAGGCAAAGCAAACTTGTTCAAGCTATGCAGAGCACATGTCATGTGTTTAAGTTTAAGAAGAGATGAAAGAATGGCACTCACCATTGGCACAGCTTCACATATTTCACTTTATTCCAGCATACTAAAATGAAGTCAGAGATGCTTTCTTTCAGGCAGTGCCTGCAGGCAGCTCTGGGGTCCTAATTGGATCCCAGGGCTGCCATAGCAACAATCAGCGCCCCCCGAAAGACGGCGTGCGAGGGACGATCATGGGGGAAAGACCCCGGATGTCAGCTGTTAGGTACAGCTGGCACCCCGTGTATCCCAAGTCGGCTTGGCTCTCATACAGCAGCGGATATATCCCCCGCTAAGCGCTAAGTCACTGCACTCAGCTGCGGATGTATCCGCCGCAGAGCGGCAAGGGGTAAAGGCCATGGCCTGGAATGGACTTTAGGACACAGAACTGTTTTTTATTTTTCCATGCTCAAATTCCAAAAGACATAACTTTTTGTTTTTTATCCGACATCAGCATATGAGGGCTTGTTTTTCGTAGTAAGATTTGTATTGTCAAGTGGGTTAATTTTTTGTTCCAGATTTTTTTATTCAAAAAACAGTTCAATATTAACATGTTAGAAAATAGACATGGGTTCAATTTTATGGTAAAAATATCATAATGATTAAAATTTATTAACTCTTTCCTGAAGAAAAACTGAATAAAACATCTGTTGTATTTTAACTAAAACTTTTTCACAGTTCATCAGAGTATAATAAATATGAAAACTATTCTGTAGGATTATAGAGACACCAAACATGTCCAGATTGTCTTATGTTTTACTACTTTAGCAAATAAACACTTTTTTAAGGAAACCACATTTGCCTATGTGTCGACATATTCTGAGATATAACGTTTTTTTTAATTCCTCAATCAAAAGAGAATTATTAGGGCTTGTTTATTGTGGGAAAAGGAAAGGAGATGTGATTAATTTTATTGTTGCCAAAAACTTTACAGACATTAATTTTTAGTTGTCAATCTACATGGTGTGAGACACTGAAGGGGTTAACTGTGGATGGGCGGTATGTTTCCCCTAGGTTTTGCTTCTATGCAAGGCCTTAGTGCTGAGGTGGGTTTGTCCAGCACCTTGGACACAGGTGATGGGAACAGCCTAATTAGCCTGGATAAAATGACTCAGCAGAGTTGAGTGGGTTGTCTCTCTGTGGAAGGAGGCTGAGAGGACACAGCTCTGACCTGTGTGTCTGGAGCAGCCACGTGATCTTTGTTTAGTGTGAGCTAGTGGACTATTTGTATAGTTAGCACCCTGACGGGTAGGTTTTCTTTTGTTTATTCAAATACCTGAATGTAAAGGCTGGTTTTATTTTGCTGCAATAAACGCAGGCGAGACCTGTTTGGACTGTACCCTGGTGTCCCTGTCTTGAACTGCATCCCAGCACCCCGCTACCACGGTCTCTACTGGGCCAAATCTCCACATATGGTGGAGGATGCGGGCATTATGGCAGTACCGCAAGCGTCGACTACTGAGGGGTCCCATACTGGTCTACAAGGGTACCCGGTTGTCCAGTGTTCCGCACGGGCTGCAGTACAAAAGGCTTTACAAAAAATGGCGGCGACCGACGACGTGGAGGCGTATCTCACAGTGTTCGAGCGAGTAGCTGAGCGAGAGGAGTTACCGGCTGAGCAGTGGGCAGATGTCCTGGCACCGTTCCTGACCGGCGAGTCGCAGAAGGCTTACTACGACCTGAGTGAAACGGAGGCCCGTGAGTACCCCCAGCTAAAGGCGGAGATTCTGGCTCGTCTTGGGGTCACCGTTCAAGTTCGCTCCAGCCGGGTCCACCAGTGGGCTTACTCAGAAAAATTACCCCCACGCTCCCAAATGCATGACCTGATCCATCTTGTCCGGAAGTGGTTACAACCAGAGGACTGCACCCCCGCAGAGATGGTAGAGAGAGTGGTCCTCGACAAATTCACCCGTTCTCTGCCCTCTCGGCTCCAGCGGTGGGTTGGACAGGCCGGTCCCACAAAAGCTGAGGAGCTGGTGTCCCTAGTAGAGAGGTATCGGGCTACGGAGGACCTGCTACTTACCTCTCCGACACGAAGCAGTGCCAGTGACAGGGTCACCAAACCAGCTGGTAAGACTGCTACTGCGGAAAAGGGGAGACATGTCAGGTTGGGAGGGGGTTCATTGGGGGGCGTGGATACCCAGAAACCCAGTGAGGCTCGTGACAGAGGTCATGGCCGCATCCAGTGCTGGCGGTGCCATGAAATGGGCCATATTGCTGCCAACTGTCCACTGTCAGTGGAGCCAATGGACTGCAACCAGACCCGGCGAGTGTCACTGTTTGCCCGGCCAGTTCTGGCGGCTGAGTCAGTCACGGATGCAGAACCCCAAGTATGCATGGTCACAATCGGTGGTCACACAGTGGAAGCCTTGCTAGACTCAGGGAGTCTGGTCACCCTGGTGCGGGGAACTTTGGTTGATCCTGGACTATACAGTGGGCGGAGAGTGGGAGTGTTGTGTATACATGGGGACACTCGCGATTATCCCACTGCTGTCATCAACCTACATACCCCTTGTGGTACTGTTACCCATGAAGTGGGGGTGGTGGGGACCCTGTTTCATGAGGCTATTATCGGCAGAGACTTACCGGTGTTTTGGGACCTCTGGAGACGAAGACCCACCTCAGGTGCTGTTGCAGATAATGGACATCAGGTATGTCCGGCCTTGGCCCCTGAACCCTTTGAGGCCGATGTACCCACACCAGCAGTAGGGGTGACCCCATGTGATGAATTCTCTCCCCTAGAGGTCCTAGCTGGTGAGGTCGAGGGCCACGAGGAGGTGGCCGACATGCTGGACCTTGAGATTTCCCGTGAAAATTTTGGGGCTGCACAGCTACAGGACCCTACCTTGGTTAAAGCACGGGAGAATGTTAAGGTGATAAATGGGGTACTCCAAATACCAGGGGCTGATAAAATATACCCCCGAATGGTGATTATTGGGGAACTGTTGTACAGGGTCGACCAGATACGGGGTGAGGAGGTTGAGCAACTTGTAGTACCCCAATCTCACCGTAGGCTGGTGCTAGAGTTGGCACACAAACATGTGCTGGGAGGGCACTTAGGTGCTGAGAAGACCAGAGAAAGGATCCTGCAGAGATTTTTCTGGCCCGGGGTGTGGGAGGAGGTAAACCGGTATTGTAGCTCCTGCCCTGAGTGTCAACTTACTGCCCCGGTCTCCCACTTCAGGAGTCCTTTGGTCCCGCTACCGATCATAGAAGTGCCCTTTGAACGGATTGCAATGGATCTGGTTGGCCCCATAGTCAAATCCTCCAGGGGGCACCAATACATCCTAGTTATCCTGGACTACGCTACGCGGTATCCCGAGGCGATACCATTAAGGAACACCTCCTCCAAAAATATTGCTAGGGAGCTGTTCCAGGTGTTCTCACGCACAGGCCTCCCCAAGGAAATCTTGACTGACCAGGGTACCCCATTCATGTCTAGGGTAATGAAGGAGATGTGCAAGTTACTACAGGTAAAACAGCTCCGCACCTCTGTGTATCATCCTCAGACAGATGGCCTGGTCGAGAGGTTTAATAAGACCTTGAAGGGGATGCTTAAGAGGGTGGTCAGCAAAGATGGGAAGGACTGGGATTGTTTGTTGCCCTATTTGATGTTTGCCATACGTGAAGTTCCCCAGTCCTCCACGGGTTTCTCACCCTTTGAGCTGTTATATGGCCGTTCCCCACGTGGGCTTTTGGATGTAGCCAAGGAGACCTGGGAGCAGGAGAGAACCCCCCACCGTAGTGTGATAGAACACGTCTCCCTTATGCAGGACCGCATAGCGGCGGTAATGCCCCTTGTAAAGGAGCACATGACAAGGGCACAAGAGGCCCAGTCTAGGGTCTACAATAGGTCAGCTAGACTCAGGACCTTTAACCCAGGCGACAGAGTGCTAGTTCTGGTGCCCACCGTGGAGAGCAAGTTCTTGGCCAAATGGCAAGGGCCATATGAGGTCATGGAGAGAGTGGGGAAGGTAACCTACAGGGTATCTCAGCCGGGGAGGAGGAAGCCCGAACAGATATACCACGTGAACCTCCTAAAGCCATGGAGGGAAAGAGAGTCCCTGATGGCCATGGGAATAGAGAAGGCGTCTGTCTCCAAGAAGGGGACACCGGAGGTAGGTGTACCCAATGCCAAGGTGCCTGAAGTACGGATCTCGGAGTCCCTCTCCAGGGCCCAGATTCAGGAAGCGAAGGAGTTTGTGCTCCGAAATATGGAGGTGTTCTCTAAGTTACCGGGACGTACTTCAGTCATCAAGCATGACATCATAACCGAACCCCACATCCGGGTACACCAAAAACCTTACCGGGTCCCTGAAGCGCGCCGGCTTGCCATATCCGAAGAGGTCAGGCAGATGTTAGACCTGGGGGTTATCGAGGAGTCTAAAAGTGACTGGTCGAGTCCTATTGTGTTGATTCCCAAACCTGATGGTTCCCTACGGTTCTGCAATGATTTTAGGAAGTTGAACGAGGTGTCCAAATTTGATTCCTATCCCATGCCCAGGGTTGACGAGTTGATAGAACGACTTGGACAGGCTAGGTTCTTCTCCACCCTTGACCTGACGAAAGGGTATTGGCAGGTACCCCTGACTGACAGGGCTAAAGAGAAGACCGCTTTTGTTACCCCTGATGGGCTTTTTCAGTACGTGGTACTCCCCTTTGGGCTACATGGGGCTCCCGCCACATTCCAGAGGTTAATGGATCTCGTGCTAAAACCTCACCGGAGTTATGCCTCGGCCTACTTAGATGACATCATAGTCTATAGTAGCGACTGGGAGAGTCATCTAGCCAAAGTACAAGCAGTGGTAGACTCCCTGAGGGCAGCAGGGCTGACAGCGAACCCCCAAAAGTGTGCACTGGGTCTGGAAGAGGCCCGTTACCTGGGTTACCGTATTGGGCGAGGGGTCATCAAACCCCAAGTAAATAAAGTAGAGGCGATCCAGCAATGGCCACGGCCTTTGAGCAAGAAGCAAGTGAGGGCTTTTCTGGGCATAGTGGGATATTATCGCCGATTTATCCCCGATTTTGCGACAATAGCGGCACCCCTGACTGACCTGACTAAGGGTAGCAGGGCGGTCATGGTAAAGTGGAGTGAAGAGGCTGAGGGGGCGTTTCAGCGACTTAAGACGGTTTTGTGTGAGGGACCGATACTGATCACCCCTAACTTCACCAAGACCTTTATTGTGCAGACTGACGCTTCTGACGTGGGCTTGGGGGCTGTCCTGTCCCAAGTAGTGGAGGGTGAGGAACATCCTGTGATATTCCTGAGCCGCAAGCTCACACCTCCTGAAAAGAACTATAGTATAGTTGAGAGGGAGTGCTTAGCGATCAAATGGGCTCTGGAATCCCTGAGGTATTATCTGGTAGGGCGGCAGTTTACACTAGTGACTGATCACTCTCCCCTAACCTGGATGAGTCAGGCCAAGGAGAGGAACGCCAGGGTCACAAGGTGGTTCCTAATGCTCCAGAATTTTAAATTCACGGTGGAACATCGAGCAGGAAAGCTGCATGGGAATGCCGATGCCCTATCCCGTACCCACTGTCTGATGGCCAAAAATGTTCGTCCCCACAGGGTCAAACAGAGGGGGAGGGTATGTGAGACACTGAAGGGGTTAACTGTGGATGGGCGGTATGTTTCCCCTAGGTTTTGCTTCTATGCAAGGCCTTAGTGCTGAGGTGGGTTTGTCCAGCACCTTGGACACAGGTGATGGGAACAGCCTAATTAGCCTGGATAAAATGACTCAGCAGAGTTGAGTGGGTTGTCTCTCTGTGGAAGGAGGCTGAGAGGACACAGCTCTGACCTGTGTGTCTGGAGCAGCCATGTGATCTTTGTTTAGTGTGAGCTAGTGGACTATTTGTATAGTTAGCACCCTGACGGGTAGGTTTTCTTTTGTTTATTCAAATACCTGAATGTAAAGGCTGGTTTTATTTTGCTGCAATAAACGCAGGCGAGACCTGTTTGGACTGTACCCTGGTGTCCCTGTCTTGAACTGCATCCCAGCACCCCGCTACCACGGTCTCTACTGGGCCAAATCTCCACAATGGTAAGTAAGTAAAAAAAATCCATACAGTATAGACCAAATATTTGGACATACACTCACCGGCCACTTTATTAGGTACACCATGCTAGTAACGGGTTGGACCCCCTTTTGCCTTCAGAACTGCCTCAATTCTTCGTGGCATAGATTCAACAAGGTGCTGGAATCATTCCTCAGAGATTTTGGTCCATATTGACATGATGGCATCACACAGTTGCCGCAGATTTGTCGGCTGCACATCCATGATGCGAATCTCCCGTTCCACCACATCTCAAAGATGCTCTATTGGATTGAGATCTGGTGACTGTGGAGGCCATTTGAGTACAGTGAACTCATTGTCATGTTCAAGAAACCAGTCTGAGATGATTCCAGCTTTATGACATGACGCATTATCCTGCTGAAAGTAGCCATCAGATGTTGGGTACATTGTGGTCATAAAGGGATGGAGATGGTCAGCAACAATACTCAGGTAGGCTGTGGCGTTGCAACGATGCTCAATTGGTACCAAGGGGCCCAAAGAGTGCCAAAAAAATATTCCCCACACCATGACACCGCCACCATCAGTCTGAACCATTGATACAAGGCAGGATGGATCCATGCTTTCATGTTGTTGACGCCAAATTTTGACCCTACCATCCGAATGTTGCAGCAGAAATCAAGACTCATCAGACCAGGCAACGTTTTTTCCAATCCTCTACTGTCCAATTTCGATGAGCTTGTGCAAATTGTAGCCTCAGTTTCCTGTTCTTAGCTGAAAGGAGTGGCACCCGGTGTGGTCTTCTGCTGCTGTAGCCCATCTGCCTCAAAGTTCGACGTACTGTGCGTTCAGAGATGCTTATCTGCCTACCTTGGTTGTAACGGGTGGCGATTTGAGTCACTGTTGCCTTTCTATCAGCTCGAACCAGTCTGCCCATTCTCCTCTGACCTCTGGCATCAACAAGGCATTTCCGCCCACAGAACTGATGCTCACTGGATGTTTTTTCTTTTTCGGACCATTCTCTGTAAACCCTAGAGATGGTTGTGCGTGAAAATCCCAGTAGATCAGCAGTTTCTGAAATACTCAGACCAGCCCTTCTGGCACCAACTACCATGCTACGTTCAAAGGCACTCAAATCACCTTTCTTCCCCATACTGATGCTCAGTTTGAACTGCAGGAGATTGTCTTGACCTTGTCTACATGCCTAAATGCACTGAGTTGCCGCCATGTGATTGGCTGATTAGAAATTAAGTGTTAACGAGCAGTTGGACAAGGGTACCTAATAAAGTGGCCGGTGAGTGTACCTTCTCATTCAAAGAGTTTTCATGACTAAAAACATTGTAGATTCACACTGAAGGCATCAAAACTATGAATTAACACATGCAGAATTATATACTTAACAAAAAAGTGTGAAACAACTGAAAATATGTCTTATGTTCTAGATTCTTCTAGATTCTGTTGCTTTGATTACTGCTTTGCACACTCTTGGCATTCTCTTGATGAGCTTCAAGAGCTAGTCACCAGAAAAGGTTTTCACATCACAGGTGTCTCCTGACATGTGTAATAAGTGGGATTTCCTGCCTTATAAATGGGGTTGGGCCATCAGTTGTGTTGTGCAGAAGTCCGGTGGATACACAGCTGATAGTCCTACTGAATAGATTGTTCACTTCTGCTGTGGAAGATAAGTTCATCCGAGTCAGTAGCCTCAGAAATCGCAGGTTAACAGCAGCTCAGATTAGAGATCAGGTCAATGTCACACAGAGTTCTATCGCTGCTAGGAAAGCACTGCTAAGGACAGGCAACAAGCAGAAGAGACTTGTTTGAGCTAAAGAACCCAAGGAATGGACATCAGACTAGTAGAAATCTGTGCTTTGGTCAGATTTGAGATTTTTTATTTCAACCACCGTGTCTTTGTGGGACACAGAAAAGGTGAACGAATGGACTCTACATGCCTGGTTCCCACCATGAAGCATGGAGGAGGATGGGTGATGGTGCTTTTCTGGTAACACGGTAGGGGATTTATTCAAAATTGAAGGTATACTGGATCAGCATAGTCACCACAGCATCTTGCAGTGGCATGCTATTCCATCCAGTTTGCCTTAAGTTAGACCATTATTTATTTTTCAACAGGACAATGACCCCAAACACACCTGCAGGCTGTGTAAGGGCTATTTGACCAAGAATGAGAGTGAGGGGGTGCTATACCAGATAACCTGGCCTCCACAGTCGCTAGACCTCAACCCAATCGAGAATGTGAATATATACTAACTTGATTAAATAGCATTATTTCATGCTTATTTCATAAATTGTCTATATTCCAAAGTACAAAAAAAATGTAAATGAGATAATTGAACAGGGTAAGGATCTCTCTCATTATATACTGTGTCAGTGTTTAAGAACTGAACTTAACACTTGAACTGAAAACCCACTCTGCAGTGACCAATCCTCTCATTAGCAGAAAAAATTAAAAGGCTAGACTCACCTTTGCTGAGGATCATGTTGCATAGAAAGAGAAGTGGTCCACGGTTCATTTAGTAATAGTAATGCAAATTTAATTTATTTAATGGAAAATATTATGTTCTTGACAAACTAGAGAAATACTAAAACCAAAGTGTGTAAAGAAGTCAGTGAAAGGTGCTGGAAGAAGTGTCATGATTTGGGGAATGTTTTCTCTAGTAGGGGTTGGACCCCTCATACAACTACATGGCAGAGTGAATGCAGGTGTGTATCAGAACCATCAACAATATGTGGTTCCTTCCCTGAGTTCATCCTGAGATCCTGGTCGACCATGCCTTTGCCACTGATCTGATTGACAAAAAACTCCATTCTTTTTTATTAATATCGCACCCTATCACACCTGTGCTATATCTTCTGCCAAAAATCCATAAGGATCTAAAAAATCCCCCGGGAAGACCCATAGTGGCGGGCATGGGATCCATCCTCTCTCTTCGCTATCCAGGTTCCTAGATAAAATATTGAGAAAAGCGGCCATTTCTTCCTGTCATACGTTAGAGACACCACCGATTTTATCAATAAATTGAGCACCCTGGAGGTAGGGGAAGATGATATATTAGTATCGTTTGATGTGGTTAGTCTCTATACGAGCATAGATCATGAGAAGGGGACTTTGGCAGTGGCCGAAGCCATACAGGATTGGCAGTTAGAAGACAACGAAAAGGAATTTATTATCTCTCTCTTGGAAATTGTGTTACAATGCAATTATTTTTTGTTTCAGTCAGACTTCTATGTGCAAAAACGTGGCATGGCCATGGGCTCCAATGTCGCACCAACATATGCGAATATCTTTATGGCCTGGTTTGAAGAAAAATTTGTGTACCCATCCAGCCAAGGTGGTAGGCTGGATGAGGTACATAGATGATATCTTCTTTCTTTGGAAGGGGGATGAGGAAGGCCTGTTAAATTTTGCCCAGGAAATTAATCTCCATGTCCCGGAATTACAATTTACTATGGTGAAATCTAAAGACCATTCACAATTTCTTGACACTGTGGTTCGTATCAGCGGTAAACAACTAGTGACTGATTTATACTCGAAAATGACAGATAGGAATAGTCTCTTGCTATATAGCAGTAACCATCCTAACAATATGCTAAATTCTCTCCCATATAGCCAACTTCTACGAGTCAGGAGGATAGTTGCGGATGAAAATGAAGTGGATGCACAATTAGATGCAATGTGTGCAAAATTTGAGCAAAGAGGTTACCCCCAACGGTTACTTAAACATACAAAAAATAGAGTCAGCGCCAATGATAGGAAAACACTTTTGCGACCTGCCTATAAAAACACAGGAGGTACAAATAGAATCCCCTTTGTATCAACCTACTGCCCAGTAAGTACAAAAGTAGCCAAGATCCTCAGAGATAGCTGGCCATTAGTTCGCGATTCACTTCCTGGCATTACTGAATTTCATGACCCCCCAATTATGGCATACAGAAGACCCAAGAATTTGGGTGATCGCTTGGTACACGCCGATACACAGACAGAGGTAAATAAAGTACCTAAAAGAACTGGTTGCTTTCCTTGTCTAGGCTGCTGTAACTGCAATAATATGCTTAAGGGGGATACCTTTTACCATCCACAAACAGGTAGAAAATGCCATATTAAACAACATTACACTTGCTCTTCGATGTACATCATTTATTTAATCCAATGCCCATGTGGCCTCCTGTACGTGGGCGAGACCACCCAAGAGTGTCGCCTACGTATAAACAAACATAAATCCACAATTCGTACTGGAAAAGTGGACCTTCCCCTCCCAGACCACTTTCTCAAATACCACCACAATGTGTCTCAACTTAGATTTCGAATCATTGATGGGGTACAAAGGCATCGTAGAGGAGGGGATAGAGAAAGAACATTAAAGCGACTTGAACTGAAGTGGATTTTTGAGCTCAATACTCTTGAACCATCTGGGCTTAGCAGGGAATTCAAAATGGGAGGTGTCATCTAGATCTTCTTTTGGGATACCTACGCATCAATTGTCCGTTTTTAGATATATGTTTTTCTAATAGTGTGTATATGTAGTGACATCGTTCACTTGTGTTCTGTTGATGGTTTTTAACTGTATGAAATCAGTGGCTGTATGGATTAACTATTATTCTCACTCTTTTCACAGATACATGCACAAATGGCCCTAATTTATCATTGCACCTATACTTACCCATTCCTATCGATTAGACTCATCTCCGGCTTCAGGATCGGGATTATTATAATGAACAAGCACGACGACACTTTGTCCATTCGGACGCTTATATGGGTCTGTTTTTCTATAGCTTGGAGGTGTGTATATGTTCTTCTTCGAATTGTCATTGGATCTGTGTCATGTATACACTATTGGACAAATACGTGGGCATGAATAACCTGACTCATAATATGCCTCGTCTTGGCAGGTTTGAGTTGACGGCAGTGCCTCTCACGTCCGGTCCATTTAGCCCATATAGAGTACCGTATGAGGGTAGGTGCAAGAATCGGACATTACCAGTTTTTGGTTTTGTTAACCCTTTCTAGTCCACCCCCTTGGTACCAAATTAGTGGCTATAGAATTTATAACTTACAAAACTATGTATGTCTCAGATGAATGTTTGGACCTCCGAATGTCTCTTTTTGGCCGTTTAAAAACCCTTTTTTGACCCAATAGACACTTTTGTGTCAGGTTCCACATGGACATAGTGGGTTGTCTCTTAATATCCCACTACCAAATAACCATTTCCGTATACTTTCTAAATGCTGTATTTAAGATTACCTCCGGTTGATCCATATTTCTTCGTTTGAAAGATAGGGTTGCTGATGTAGCTAAGTGTATTAGCGCTGCAATAGTACGCTTATGGAGAGATCACATGATCGGAGTAGCGGTCATATGACCGAAGCCGGAGCTTGAACTACGGGGCTCCACTAGTCAGATTGAGTAACCTGACTACCATGACAACGGCAATAGCTACGCAAGCGCCGTGGAGCTCCCGGACCTCTGACAATAGGATGGAAGTAATCACTTTAATAATACACATGTGTGGGGCCGAGACACGCAATGTTGTTTGCTTATGTCAATGTACTTTCTCTTCTGGTATTAGATATACTACTATGGGGCATTAGATATTTTAAGATTTGTATTATATATTGTATACTCCTGCTTTGATGTACATATTGTGTGAACTTAAATATTGATCATGAATCCTATTGGCTGATCAGGCTACACAGGAAATGATGTCACTATCACTTTTTCTATATATATGTTCACCCTTGTAATGAAATTTATGCTTGAGAAAGATTCATCTGGAATCGAAACGTTGCAATTTTATGCTTGATGATGCAATAATAAAGAAGACTTGGAATTGAACCGTACCGAGTGCTGTGGCTTTCTCCACTCTTATGCTGTTTATGGGACTCTGAGCACCGGATCCCCAGCTGCGAGCACCACCCAAACCTTCTAGGAGTATCCAGGATTGCTGTCCTCTCTTCTCTTTTTAAGAACTGAACTTAACACTTGAACTGAAAACCCACTCTGCAGTGACCAATCCTCTCATTAGCAGAAAAAATTAAAAGGCTAGACTCATCTTTGCTGAGGATCATGTTGCATAGAAAGAGAAGTGGTCCACGGTTCATTTAGTAATAGTAATGCAAGTTTAATTTATTTAATGGAAAATATTATGTTCTTGACAAACTAGAGAAATACTGAAACCAAAGTGTGTAAAGAAGTCAGTGAAAGGTGCTGGAAGAAGTGTCATGATTTGGGGAATGTTTTCTCTAGTAGGGGTTGGACCCCTCATACAACTACATGGCAGAGTGAATGCAGGTGTGTATCAGAACCATCAACAATATGTGGTTCCTTCCCTGAGTTCATCACTCAATCAGCCAGCAATGCATTAAACAATGCAGGACAATGCCCCATGCCACGTAGAAAAAAAAGTTACAGCAATTCCTTGAAACAAAAAACATTGAAACAATGAAATGTCCAGCCCAAAGTCCTGATCTAAACTCAATAGAAAACCTCTGGAAAATCCTGACAATGTTATGGCCAAGAAACTCACAACAGTCACAGAACTGTGGAAGAGACTGGAATAAGAGGGCCAAAATCCCACCAGAGTAGTGTGAGAGACAAGTGATGTTGTGTGGCTGCAGATGTGCTGTGGTTATTCAAAGCAAAGGCCGTACACTGGCTGTATATAGTTATTGCTGGGGAAGCTGTATGTAGTGATTACTGCAGGCTGTATGTAGTTATTACTGGGGGCTGTATATAGTGATTACTGGGGACTGTATATAGTGATTACTGGGGCTGTATATAGTTATTGCTGCGGAAGCTATATGTAGTGATTACTGCAGGCTGTATATAGTGAGTACTAGGAACTGTATATAGTTATTGTTAGGTGGCTATATATAGTTATTGTTAGGGGGCTGTATATAGTTATTGTTAAGGGGCTATATATAGTTATTGTTAGGGGGCTGTATATAGTTAATGCTAGGGGGGCTGTATATAGCGATTACTGTACCCTGTCTGGACTACATTCAATGGGGGCCGCCACCGCGTTTTTTGCCCAGGGGCCCCCATCAACCTTAAGCCGGCCCTGCTTCTGACTGGTGATCAATGTCCTCCATTAAAGTGATTTTTGAAGTCTATAGTAAATATCCTAGAAGCTTTTTGTATATCAGTTGTCAAGTACATATTCCAAAGACAAGGTTCAAACAACTGGAACTAATTAAAATATATCTAGGGTTTTATTTAATACGTCTTTCTAAACTTTGCTCTGGTATTCATTTCCTGCCACAGGCAACCACAATTCCCAGTGGCCCTATCTTCCAGGGAGCTTTCTCTGTGAATTATATGACACCACATGTTTCAAAAAATAGCCTACAATGACAGCAGAAAAACAAGCACAATTAACACACCAGTTGTCACATTACTTATGCTATTAATTCTTCTGGAAATTTTAACAATGGAAGTTTTAACAACCTATGTGGTTAACTGGTAAATTATGATGTTTTACACTGACAAATTTAGCCCAAATCCTAATATGAAGGATCATAGATTACAGAGACAGCAGGGGCATAACTACCACTACCGGTGAGCTGCAGGGACCCGTGGTGCACAGCCAAATCATAATGTTGAGTTGGACTATGGACTTGGCACAACAGGGGCCGCGGCAATGCCCGTGCGCTCGCCTAACCAATAAACTATAGCAGCAAACCAACCGTCCCTTCCCCATCCATGGGATGTGCGTGCTGAAAAACCTCTAGCTCCTGAGGAAAATAGGCTGTCTGACCTGCCCCCTCGGTTCCAGACTTACTAGGTCAGCCTTGTTGCCTTCTTTGTGCCTGTGGCCCGCCCTGGTCACGTGACTGATGTGACCCCCAACCTGATGTCCAGGCTATTTCGTCGACAGGTGAAGGCAGGAGGAGCCGGAGGATGAGCTGCCATTTTGGAGAGGAAAGACACTGAAGACTTCTACAGGTAAGTTTATACCCTATATAGATAGCAGGCATTCTGTTTCAAACTCTGATGCCTTCTATTTATAAGAAAAGATATGGAAGATGCCACTCAATCCAGTTTTGAAAATAAACGCTTTTATTCTTGTTTTATTCTTTGGCACCATCAAGTACTGAAACAGGAGTGCAGTGGGATTTCTACAAGTATTCTATTTATAAGAGATCAGCGCAAGAACCAGTTGCAGGTGAGTATAATTGTATGTATATGCCTGCATCCTTATGTGTTTATTTGATTGTGTATGTGCATATATATGTATATGTGGGGAGTGTTGGAGGGTAAGTATATATGTTTATTATACGTAAAGGAAGGCTGCTGTTGACATGTTATTAGTAAAGGGAGGCTGCTGCTATACATGTTATTAGTGAATGGAGGCCACTGCTGGGACATGTTATTAGTAAAGGGAGGCTGCTGCTTGACATGTTATTAGTAAAGGAAGCCAGCTGCTAGACATGTTATTAGTGAGGGGAGGATGCTGCTAGACATGTTATTAGTGAGGGGAGGCCGCTGCTGGGACATGTTATTATTGAGGGGAGGCCACTGCTGGACATGTTATTATTGAGGGGAGGCCACTGCTGGACATGTTGTTAGTGAGGGGAGGCCACTGCTGGACATGTAGTTAGTGAAGGGAGTCCACTGCTGGGCATGTTATTAGTGAGGGGAGGCTGCTGCTGGACATGTTATTAGTGAAGGGAGGCTGCTGCTGGACATGTTATTAGTGAAGGGAGGCCGCTGCTGGACATGTTATCAGTGATGGGAAGCCGCTGCTGGACATGATATTAGTGACAGGAGACCGCTGCTGGACATGTTATCAATCAGGGGAGGCTGCTTCTGGGACATGTTATTAGTGAAGGGAGGTAAGAGCTGGACATATTATTATTGACGGGAGGCTGCTGCTGGACAAGTAATTAGTGACGGGAGGCAGCTGCTGGACATGTTATTAGTGAGGGGAAGCCATTGCTGGGACATGTTATTAGTGAGGGGAGGCCACTGCTGGACATGTTGTAAGTGAGGGGAGGCTGCTGATGGACAACTTATTAGTGACGGGAGGCAGCTGCTGGACATGTTATTAGTGAGGGGAAGCCATTGCTGGGACATTTTATTAGTGAGGGGAGGCCACTGCTGGATAAGTTATTAGTGACAGGAGTCCACTGCTGGGACATGTTATTAGTGAGGGGATGCCACTGCTGGACATGCTATAAGTGAGGGGAGGACGCTGCTGGACATATTATAAGTGACGGGAGGCCACCACTGGACATGTTATTAGTGATGGGAGGCCGTTGCTGGACATATTATTAGTGAGGGGACGCTATTGCTGAGACATGTTATTAGTGAGGGGATGCCACTGCTGGACATGTTATAAGTGACGGGAAGCTGCCGCTGGACATATTATTAAGCAGGGGAAGCCACTGCTGGACAGGTTATTACTGAAGGGAGGCCGCTGCTGGGACATGTTATTAGTGAAGGGAGGTCACTTCTGGACATGTTATTATTGACGGGAGTGTGTTGCTGGACATGTTATTAGTGAGGGGAGGCCCCGGCTGGGACATGTTATTAGTGAGGGGAGGCCACTGCTGGATATGTTATTAGTGAGGGGAGGACATTGCTGGACATGTTATGAGTGAGGGGATGCCACTGCTGGACATGTTATTAGTGAGGGGAGGCCACTCCTGGACATGTTATTAGTGACGGGAAGCCGCTGCTGGACATGTTATTAGTTAAGGGAGGTCACTTCTGGACATGTTATTATTGACGGGAGGCTGTTGCTGGACATGTTATTAGGGAGGGGAGGCCACTGCCGGACATGTTAATAATGAGGGGAGGCTGCTGCTGGACATATTATTAGTGAAAGAAGTCTTCTGCTGGGCAGGCCGCTGCTGGGACATGTTATTAGTG
This sequence comes from Engystomops pustulosus, assembly GCF_040894005.1. Classification (NCBI taxonomy): domain Eukaryota; kingdom Metazoa; phylum Chordata; class Amphibia; order Anura; family Leptodactylidae; genus Engystomops; species Engystomops pustulosus. Next base: position 129,519,373 of record NC_092413.1, on the reverse strand, counting down.
AAGGGAGGTCACTTCTGGACATGTTATTATTGACGGGAGCGTGTTGCTGGACATGTTATTAGTGAGGGGAGGCCCCGGCTGGGACATGTTATTAGTTTGGGGAGGCCGCTCTTGGACATGTTAATAGTGAAGGGAGGCCACTGCTGGATATGTTATTAGTAAAGGGAAGCCACCGCTGGACATGTTATTAGTGAGAGGAGGCCACTTCTGGACATTTAATTAGTGAGGGGAGGCCACTGCTGGATGTTATTAGTGAGGGGAGGCCACTGCTGGATATGTTATTAGTGAAGGGAAGCCACTGCTGGACATGTTATTAGTGAGAGGAGGCCACTTCTGGACATTTAATTAGTGAGTGGAGGCCGCTGTTGGAGATGTTATTAGTTAAAGTCAGGCTACTGCTGGACATGTAATTAGAGAGGGGAGGCCACTGCTGGATATTTTATTAGTGAGGGGAGGCCACTGCTGGACATGTTATTAGTGACAGGAGGCTGCTGCTGAACATGTTATTAGTTATTATAAACCTGGATATGGAAAATGAAGAATGTTTTTTACTCAGAAAACTTCTGGATAAAAAATACAGATTTCACTAGCACCTTAAAAATCACTAAGCACTTTATTAGGTTAAAATGAATTCATGTTTAAACTCACGGTGTTGAACTATTAGCATTTCTGGAAATTGCCTAGGAAAATGCTGCCAAATGCTGTTCCCTTTGTTTATCTTGTCCATGTTGCATTTTTGGACAAAAACACCATATGACTATTGGAAGCAATTTTGTATATTAATACGCTTCACTGATACGATTGCTATAATTTTTTTGTACATAAATAAAATTTGTATATATAAGACACGTATTCCAACATGCCGGTAAGCCCCGGAAGAAGCCATACCAGGCGAAACTCGGAGTCAGGCAGTTGTACCGAGCGTGTTCTTTTATATTAACCCCTTAACGCTCTGCGCCGTAGCTCTACGGTGCAGAGGTATAAGGGATGTATGAAGAGGGCTCACGGGCTGAGTCCTCTTCATACAAAGGTGGGGGTTTTTGCAAAATGCATAAAACCCCCACCGCTAATAACCCCCCCGTTGCCGCCGGCAAAGTCGCCGGCGGCATTTAAAAGACGGCGGCGCGCCGGCGCCGCCATCTTTTTTTCGATCGCCACGCCCCCGAACGTCATCGTCTTCTTTTGACACGAGGCTATCTGGCAGCTGCAGATTCGTTACAATGAGCCAGTGGCTCATTGTAATGAATGTGCTGCAAAAATGCCATATATTGCAATACAGAAGTATTGCAGTATATGGTAGCAGCGATCTGACCATCTAGGGTTAATGTACCCTAGATGGTCTAAAAGATAGTGAAAAAAAAAAGAAAAAAAAAAGTTTAAAAAATAAAAAAAATTAATAAAATATTAAAAGTTCAAATCACCCCCCTTTCCCTAGAACGGATATAAAACATAATAAACAGTAAAAATCACAAACATATTAGGTATCGCCGCGTCCCAAAATGCCCGATCTATCAAAATATAAAAACGGTTACGGCCGGCGGTGACCTCCGAGGCGGGAAATGGCGCCCAAATGTCCGAAATGCGACTTTTACACCTTTTTACATAACATAAAAAATGAAATAAAAAATGATCAAAATATCGCACAGACCTCAAAATGGAAGCAATGAAAACGTCGCCTCATTTCGCAAAAAATGACACCTCACACATCTCCGTGCGCCAAAGTATGAAAAAGTTATTAGCGTCAGAAGATGGCAAAAAAATTTTTTTCTTTTTTGTACACATTCGTTTAATTTTTTAAAATGTATTAAAACACAATAAAACCTATATAAATTTTGTATCACCGCGATCGCACCGAACCAAAGAATAAAGTAGGCATGTTATTTGGAGCGAAGAGTGAAAGTCGTAAAAACTGAGCCCACAAGAACGTGACGCACGTGACGTTTTTTTTCAATTTTTCCACATTTGGAATTTTTTTTCAGCTACGCAGTACACGGCATGTTAAAATAAATAACATCACGGGAAAGTAAAATTTGTTACGCACAAAATAAGCCCTCACACAGCTCTGTACACGGAAAAATGAAAAAGTTATGGATTTTTGAAGTTGGAGAGCGAGAAATCGGCCGAAAAACCCTGCGTCCTTAAGGGGTTAAGGCCTTTTTATCTTCTACTCTTGTGAGTATCTCTAATAAAATAGTTTTTAAGAAACTGAAAAGTACTGCACCATCGTTTTTCTGCCTTTTCTTCCCACCTTGAATAGCGATCAGGGGAAGGAACGAGGTGAACGGAACGAAAAAGCGGAGGAACAAGTCCCCAGATGGGAGGCATTAGGAGCAGTACAGAGGCTACGAGCTATCTCCGAAATCCCTAGGAGGAATGCTGTGCCGAAACATCGCACCTCGTAAGAAGACTCCTATGCCCTATGCATAGAAAACTGAGGACATTAAGTATGAACTAAGGACGGTCCCCGTGAGTACTAAATAATCAGATCGGAAAGGTACCACGTTTTTTTTCCTTTTTTCTTGGAGTATGTGAACGTAGAGGCGGAGGATCAGCTAATTTGTACTGTTAACATAAGGTTTTTTGGACTTTTTAACCTGTATCCTCCTTGCGCTGTTCCCTTTATGTGTCTGTGAGCAAGGGTAATCATATTATTGTTGTTATGTTATTAGTGACGGGAGGCTGCTGCTGGACATGTTATTAGTGAGGGGAAGCCGCTGCTGGACATGTTAATAGTGAGAGGAGGCTGCTGCTTCTGGACATGTTATTAGTGAAGTGAGGCCACTGATTTACATGTTATTAGTGAGGGTAGGCCACTGCTGGACATGTTGTAAGTGAGGGGAGGCCACTGCTGGACATGTTATTAGTTTGGGGAAGCCGCTCTTGGACATGTTAATAGTGAAGGGAGGCCACTGCTGGATATGTTATTAGTAAAGGGAAGCCACTGCTGGACATGTTATTAGTGAGAGGAGGCCACTTCTGGACATTAGTGAGGGGAGGCCACTGCTGGATATGTTATTAGTGAAGGGAGGCCACTGCTGGACATGTTATTAGTAAGGGGAGGCCACTGCTGGATATGTTATTAGTAAAGGGAGGCCACTGCTGGACATGTTATTAGTAAGAGGAGGCCACTTCTGGACATTTAATTAGTGAGGGGAGGCCACTGCTGGATATGTTATTAGTGAGGGGAGGCCACTGCTGGATATGTTATTAGTGAAGGGAGGCCACTGCTGGAAATGTAATTAGTGAGGAGAGGCCACTGCTGGAAATGTAATTAGTGAAGGGAGGCCACTGCTGGGCATTTTATGTGTTTGGTGCATTATTCCTGACCCCTTATTGTAATTTAAAGCTGTATAATTACAATTAAAACAATTAAAAACACATTGTATATGTTCAAGATGGGCAATGGATGGGAGGAGGGGCCCATCTAAAAGTTTGCTATGGGGCCCACTCATTCCTAGTTACGCCACTGAGAGACAGCATAGGTATCTCACAGAAATGAGTACACCCCGCAGATCTTTGGAAATAATATATAATGACTTTCATGAGACAACCATAAAAATACAATACATTCATACAATGTAAAGTAGTCAATGTGCAACTTGTATAATAGTGTAAATCTGATGTGTCCACAAAATAACTCAATACACAGCCAATAATGTCTAAACCGCTGGCAACAAAAGTGAGTACAGCACTAAGTGAAAAGGCCAAATGGTCAATATTTTGTGTGTCCGCTATTATTTTCCAGAAATGTCTTAACTCTCTTTGGTATGGTGTTTACTATAGCTTCACAGATTGCCACTAGAATCCTAAACCACCAATGTGCATACAGTAATGAGTTCCCCCTTGATCCGTCAAAAGTCGGCAGGATAAGGAACATGATAGGAAGTCCTAAGTCATATAGCCGTGGGGTCACATGAGCCACAGACTGCAGAGAAAGTTCCATTTTTTCTATTAGGACCAACCCCTTCAAGTGAGCTTCTGAACAGAATTCACGAAAATATTAGGGTGAAAAGCAGTTTAGGAGTTAAGTAGAGAAGATGATAAGAGCCAAAGTGGGCAAGGAAGCCCTTACCTCTGAGAGAATTTATTACAAAGTTTTTTATGTTCAAAGAAATAGAGAAAAAAATATTTCACTATGACCGGAGCTCCCAGTATTCTTCTTCTCCCTCATTATTCCATCTTTAACCACCGATGAACGGCACTAATCCTCAGTTTCTCCTGCTGTAAGTATGTCACCATTCAGACTAGCACCATCGCACTCTCATCATCCTCCTTTAATTATATTGTAGCTGGAAGAAAATATGCAGGCAGATGGTGTGGTACGTTCCAACAAAGTTAAAATTTATTTAAGTTCATCATACTCACAATAATATAATATATACCGTATATACCGGCGTATAAGACGACTTTTGAAGACTGAAAAATCTTCAGTCTGGTCTGGGGTTGTCTTATACGCCGGTAATGTTTCTCACCTTTCCCGCGATCCACCGAAGCTCCGCTGCTACACTCCGGCCGCCGGTGACAGCTACGTGGGTGCCGGCGTCGCAGAGAATATGACGTCGGCACGCGGCTGATGTCATATTCTGTGAGCCGCCATCGCTCAATGAGCTGTCACCGCCGGCCGGAGTGTAGCAGTGGAGCTTCGGTGGATGGTGGGAAAGGTGAGAAGCTCTAGAGATCCACTTGCCATGAGGCCAGCAAGCCCCCAGTATACAGATATATACGGTAATTCAGCAGAATACTTTTACAGGCTGGCAGTATACTAGGGGGGGGGGGCAGTTTGGCTATATACAGGGGGTTGGCTGTATACTGGGGGGACTGGCTGGCAAAATACAGGGGGAGCTGGCTGTATACTGGGGGGACTGGCTGGCAATATATAGGGGGGCTGACTGTATACTGGGTTGGTCGTTTGGCTATATACAGGGGAGGGCTAGATATATACTGGGGGGCTGGCAGTGGTATATGGCATAGTAGTTATATTCCTGTACATAAGGGGCAGTATTATAGTACAGTATGGTAACATTTACAGTAAAATGGACGATGGTAATGTTGTTGTATGCCTTATGTTTATGAGCGACAGTTTTCCTGCTATATACCTGCATGTCATAAGAATTTACATTAAAAAAAGGACCATGTTAAAATCAAATCTGTTTTTTTTTTATTTTTACCGGTGTTTTGTATGCGTTGGAAAAGGGGTAGTCTTATACGGCGAATATATCTTAAACTCTATATTTTAAACAGGAAAGTAGGGGGGTCGTCTTATACACCAGGTCGTCTTATACGCCAGAATATACGGTAATACATTTATTTGATGATACAGATTTAGGTTACACAATTTCCCCAGCAAGGGACATATGATATATGGGGGTGGATGGGAGTCATTGCATTATAGTGATATATGATGCAAGGACCCCCTGCCTGGCAAACAGCAGCCCCCGCAGTGTCACAGTATTGGTGCAGCAGTTTGGCTGGCCAGAAGTGCAGTGCAGTGCACAGGAGTCCTTGCATCATACAGAAACATGAGGCAAGGATTCCTGTGCACTGCTTGGTCCATGGAATCTGAGCTAAGACATATTGCTTGTTCATTACTCTAGTTTATGACATTCATATTCTGCAGTAATGACAGGGCTGTTACACATTGCTGTTCAGCTTCAGTTGTGCATCCGTTGTGTTTTGTCTCTGTTAAGTCTTCGTTTTTCTTCCGTTTAGTCTCCATGTCCGCTAGAAAACACTGAAGATTTAACATTGCTTTGAAAACATCATACCTGGTTTTTCAGCCTCATCAGTGAAAAAAAACCCCCCAGATGTTTCATCCGTTTTTTTTTTCGGACCCATAGACTTCATGTTTCCAAATTTTTCCACAGACAACGGATCAGAGAAAACCCGTTGAAATCCATGCCTTTGAGAGGCATCCGTGGAAATCACTGAACCACGGACGTGCAAACCAACGCCAATATAAAAGAGTCCTTACACTACATGCAAGCACATTTATCTTTTCCACATTCCAGTCAGGTTTTAAACACCACGATCATGAGACCCTACAAAAGGTTTGGACAAACTAGGGACATCATTTACCAGCCTTCTGTTTTTTTTTTATTTGGAGGCTTCACAAAAACGGATGACATACGGACCGTTTTTGAAGGCACATGGCTGGGCACGTGATAAGCATGAGGCAAGGTGTTTTCCCCCGCAGTGTGGTCAGCTGATCAGTAATCATAAAAAACTCACATTATGTGAAAGAAAAGTAACTTTACTCCGTACATGAGTGTGAGAAGGCTACTAGCTCCCCTTGTATTAGGGTCTGTGAATAGCAGTGACAGCGCAGGAAGCAAAGTGCAGGGACAGACACACACAAGGTGCGCCGGTAGCAGAGGTAAGGCGAGCCGCGGTCAACCCTGGCCAGGCGCCCCGCCCCCCGGCCGGCCATGGAGGAGGCGGGGCCATGACGTCAGTGTGGCAGTTCTCCGGTGCTGAGCGCTGAGGTTGTGCAGTGCTCCGGGGTCAGAGTGTAAGCGCCTGTGTGCCCGGCCTGGTGTCCGAGCGGCGGAGCAGTGTGGGGTGAGTAGCCGCTGTGCTGTGGGCCCCACTTGTGCACTGTTTATCTTTCTCCTGCACCCCCTCCTCACTGCCAGCTCATTCTCCTCCCACTCTGATCCTGCCTGGACCTCTCTTCCTGGATCCTTCTTCCTTTCCCATGGAATCTGCCGGGATAGTGTGACCACTGATCACAGGGAGGAAGCTGTGTCTGCTCTCATCTCTACCTGTGCGGAAACTTTGCAAGTTTTCACCTGTTGACGAATATGATCAAACTATGTTCCAGTAGATAAGTGCAGATGTAGCAGTGCTGGGCTGGTTATCTGACTATTCTCTGTGCATTAGGGTTTGTGTGGTTGGGTACACCATCATTTCAGTTGGTAGGTAGCATCTATTGTATACTGGTGTTTAAAGGGTCACTTCAGACACTTACCTGTACTTGCAAAGTATTTGATACTGATCATAGCAAGAAACAGAACTTAAATATCTGAAATCACATGAACATTGTGCCTCAAATCCAATATACAGCCCATATATATATATATATATGTATGTGTGTGTCATGAAGTCCCTGGAAATACATTGAGGGGCGTTCCATCTCAGGGCTTTCTATTGGATCGGATGATATCTTACCTAAACTTTTTTATATTGCAGATGAGTCTGAAAGTGTGGAGACATGAATGATTGACTAGAGGTGCAGCCAATGCCGTAGAGTACAAGGGTGACGGCTATGTCATGTCTTCTATAGGTGTATACTCATTAACAGACCGTAGAAATGACAGTCCTATCCCATCAGTTGCTTTGCATAATAGTTATCCCTGCATATAATAGAGATAATAGGTTATTTAATATGTCAGAGGACTTGGGAAAGTTTAGGTACATTGTGACAAGTGGCTATGAGGGTGACGGCTATGTCATGTCTTCTATAGGAGTATACTCATTTACAGACCGTAGATATGACAGCCCTATCCCATCAGCTAATTTGCATAAAAGTTATTCTATTCCTTACAGGATATTTAATGTGTCACAGAGGAGCTGGGGAAGTTTGTGTACATTATGACAAGAAGGGTGATGGCTTTTATTATGTCTTCTATAGGTGTATACTCTTTTACAGACCTTATATATAACAGCCCTCTCCCATCAGCTCCTTGCATAATAGTTAACATATTCCTTAAAGGTAACAGGTTATTTAATGTGTCACAGAGAGGCTGTGAAAGTTCCCCTACATTGTGACAACTGGCTACAAATGTAATGGCTTATGCCATGTCTTCTCCAGGCACATACTCATTAACAGACCTTAGATATGACAGCCCTCTCCCATCAACTCCTTTGCATAATAGTTATGCTATTCCATACAGATAACAGGTTATCTAATGTGTCACAGAGGCTCTGCGGAAGTTCCTGTACATTGTGACAACTGGCTAATTTAGGGATTTAGCTGTTTCTGCCTATGAGATCCTGGGGAACACTGTGCTCTTACCTGTCACAGAGTACTTCCTTTTTTTAAAGGGAAAGTTTGTGCTTCATGTGGACTGTTTATAGTCCATGTTATTATAATGATCCTCATTTTCGCATATATATCACTGATACTTTCATGCCTATAAGAGCCAAATATTGTAGACCGCTCATGAACGCCATCTGTGTGCTTCTCTTTTGTACTGAAACCGCAATTAAAAAATAATGATGTCTTGTAAAACTGGCAAAAAAAGTTTTTTTTTTCATTTTGTCATAAAAAAATATTAATAACCGAGGATCACAAATAGAATTGGGCCCCTTAGCTCTACTTATCATGTGTATCTTTCTCACAACATACTACTTATATGGGGTTCCTCAGTTATCAATGATATTTATGCTTATTGGGTACAATGTTTTACTAAGTGACTAATGTTCTTTGCTCAATGGGAAGGTAAACAATGGTAATAAATCTGATGTGCATTTTATTATAGTAATGGTTCTTCCACATTCTTTGTGCTCTCCTCACAGCCCTGCCCCACCATATCCACCTGCAGACAGTAGGTAGTTGGGTATGTGTGCAGCATTATACTACTTGTATGCTGATCATGGTGTTACCTGATATCGTCCGATTATTAGCCAGTGGGGGACATTTACTATGGCGTTTCCGCCAGTTTTGTGGTGCTTTCACCACATGTTCTGCTTACCTACCTATTTATTAGCTGTCGGGGACAGAAAAAAGGACTTTTTCCGTCTGCTCCGACTCTTCTCCGAAAAGGGGCGTGGCTTTGGCGGAGTGGAAACTCAGACAGAATTAATATGTGTCACAGCCATTTTTGGGCGCTGTAAACTGGCGGAAAGTAGACCAAAAGAAAACTGGTCTAGCAGGGACTGTTGGACACATTTCTGGTGCTTGGGACAGATTTTGGTCCCAGGGACAGAAAATGGGCTCGGGGACAGAAAATGGGCTCGGGGACAGAAATGTCTCTGCACAGCTCTACAATATTAAATGTGTATCTTCTTTCCGAGAGCAGGTCGGTAACAAAGCCAATGCAGACACCGACACTCTAAGTAAATGTCCCCCAGTATGTTTAGTAAGCATACTGTCGGGTGCCTTTGTTTTTGGTAAGGGGAACAGGACAAATACATGTTAAAGTATAATGTACTTCTCATGCTGACAAATGATAACTAAGCCTAGGAGTGACTCCTTTGCATTTTTGTCTACAAGGTTATGCACAGATCACAATTAATGTAAAAATAGAAGACATAGTCTATCCGGTTTGTACCTTGTAACCTCGCCCTTTTTGAGATAAACTCGTCACTATCTTCCCAGGGCAGGTGTGACCATGCTTGAGAAATGGATTTTTGGAGCGTATCTTGTCATACTTATGGTAATTAGAAGAAAAGATATATCCACATGCCAGAAATATCTAAAGCCCAGTTCACACCTATTTTTCGACTTTCACTAGTATGTTTCCATTATGAAAATGACAATAACAGTCCTATGACAATAAGTCCAATCCATTAAAGGGGTATTCCAGGAATAAGCATAATTCATATACAAATGGGCACTCAAAATATAAGCTAATGTGTAATTAGTTGTTATTTAAAATTTTGCTCCCCTCAGCAGAAAATGCTGGTGACCTAGACTGTAATGGAGAATTAAAATGCTACTGGCCCTTTAACCCCTACGGGACACAGCATCTTTTGGCCTAAAGGACGCAGCCCCATTTTTCAAATCTGGCCTGTGTCACTATAAGTGGTTATAGCGTGGGAACGCTGTGAGATATCCAGGGGATTTTGAGATTGTTTTCTCGTGACACATTGTACTTCAAATTAGTTTAAAAATTTGGATGAAATCTTTTGCGTTTAGTTATGAAAAAAAACAAAATTTGGCAAAAATTTTGAAAAATTCTTTATTTTCAACGTTCTAAATTCTCTACTTTTGATTCAGAAAGTCATAGCACCCAAATAAATTCATAACTTACATTTCCCAAATGTCTGCTTTATGTTGGCATGGTTTTTTAAGATTCCACATATTTTACTAGAATGTTATGAGGCTCAGAATTTGGGTGCCATTTTTCACATTTTTTGTAAAATCGCCAAAACCTGTATTTAGATGGACCTGCTCAACTTCTAATTGACACTGAGAGGCCTAAATAATAGCGAGACTCGTAAATTACCCCATTGTGGAAACTACACCCCTCAACATATGAAAAACCACTTTTAAGAAGTTTGTTAACCCTTTACGTGTTTTATAGGGGTTAAAACAAAATGGAGGTGGAGTCTGCAAATTGTAATATTTTTTCACAATACACTCATTTTGGGTGGAAAATTTTACATTTCTAATGGATAAAATGAAAAAAGGCTCCACAAAGTTTGATACGCAATTTCTCCCGAGTACACCGATACCCTACATGTGGTGGTAACCTGCTGTATGGGCGCACGGCCGGGCATAGAAGGGAAGGAGGCGCCATCCAAATCAGATTTGCTATGTCACATTGTACAGGCTATAATTTTTTTCTTTTTTTTATTGTGCACCTATAGGGGCTTATTTCTTTTGCCACATGAGATGCACTTTTCTAATACATAATTTTGGGGCATCTATAGCTAATTGGTGAGATTTAATTAACTCTTTGTTGGTGGAGGAAATGAAAATCATCAATTTTTAGGAAAATTTTTATGTGTTTTTTTTTTTTGGCCGTTAACCATACCATGAAAATAGTATATTATTTTTATTCTTTGGGTCGCCACGTTTATGAAAATACTTCATTTATATATATTTTTTTATTTTTTCCCATTTTTACTGTATAAAAAGTAATTTGGCAAAATTGTTGTTAATTTTAGCATCACCGTCTTTCATATGCATAACTTTTTTATTTTTCACCTCAAAAATCTGTTTAAGGGCTTATTTTTTGCAAGAATGATAGCTCTTTTTAGTGGTCTTATTTTAGATTGCGTAACTTTTTAAAATCACTTTTTTAGAGCATTTTTAAAGGGCATTAATAAAAAATCATCTTTAGCAGAGAGAGTTTTTTTAGGTTGTTTTTTACGGGGTTCACTTTGCGGATCTAATAACGATTCTGTTTTATTATACAGATTGTTACGGACGCAGGGATACCAAATATGTGGGGGTTTTGTGTATTTTATTCAATTGTACTGAATAAAAACTAATTTGGAGAAAATCTTATTCATTTTAGCATCACCATCTTTTTATATGCATAACTTTTTTATTTTTTGGCAGATAAATCTTGTTAGGGGCTTATTTTTTGCGAGAACAGTTGTTCTTTTTAGTGGGCTTATTTTGGAGTGCATAACATTTTTTAAATCACTTTTTAGAGCATTTTTTATAGGGTATTAATTAAAAATTATCTTTTTTCGGAATGTTTTTTGCGTTTTTTTCCTCCGGCGTTTACCGTGCGGGTCCAGTAACGATTCTGTTTTATTATGCAGATTGTTACGGACGCGGCAATACCAAATATGCGGGTTTTTTTTGTGTTTTTATGTTTTTTATACTTTATTAAGTTTTTTTATGGGAAAGTGACATTTTAGGGGCTTATATTTTTATGTATTTATTTTTTATTTATTATAATGTGTAGTGTTAAGTGTTTTTGCATATTTTTACTTATACATACTTGAACTTAAACCAGTGATGCTCTGATCACTGGTTTAAGTTCAATACACTGCTCTACAATACTATTTTATTGTAGAGCAGTGTAAACTGTCTGAGCAAGCTTGCGCATGCTCAGACAGTTTACAGCCAGACCCGGAAGGGGTCTGGCTGCCATGGAGACCGGGCAGCTCCGGGGCACATGCCAGTCCTCGGAGCTGCCCGGAAGAGGATCGGATCCCCCGGTAAGCGGCACGGGGGATCCGATCCACAGCGCTAACACCGTTACACGCCGCGGTCATGTTTGACCGCGGCGTGTAAGGGGTTAACACCCGCGATCGGAGCCGGCTCCGATCGCGGGTGTTAGCGCAGGCTGTCAGCTGTACTAGACAGCTGACAGCCGCTGCTTCTGGTACCGGCTCCGTTCGTGAGCCGGTGCCAGAAGCAGGACGTTATAGAACGTCCCCGTGCGCTAAGCATCTAGCCCCGGGGACGTACTATAACGTCCAGGTGCGCCTAGGGGTTAATCAGTCCGTTAATTTCCTCTGCACGGTCCGTTGCAGAGCAGACACAGGACACAAGATGGCCGCTGGTCACATGTTCACATCACATGTCCTGCACCTGCCTGGGCAAGTCATGTGATCACCACTACATTTGGCTGTAGTCGGTTAGTTGCAGTGCATCCAATATGTCCAGTGTTGTGGTGATGGCAGTTACACATCATTACTATGGTAACAGAGCAGCACAGTCTGTTACATCATCACTGGGAGCAGAGCATAAGAGGGAGGAGGAGTTACTGAGAACTAAAGGATCATGGAACATGTAGTTTCCAGTGGCGGCCATCTTAATGATAACTCCACCTACTTTAGAGAGGTCATAAATTTTGTAAATCATAAAATCAAACTATTTAAGCTCCGTTTTGTGACTAATGACATTGAGTATTGTTGTACTCATTTATTTATATCATCATGGGTTTTTGTGTCAGACATTCATATTCCCGGAATACCCCGGAATATTCAGTTCCATCGGTGCTTCAGTTTGAGCGGCAAATATTCAGTTTTGAGCTGTTTTTTCTTTTCTGTCTCAAATAACGGATGCCTAATGCAAGTGGTGCAAACAGACATCGGAAGCCATTGAAACCAATGAACATTTTAACCCCTTCACGCTCCGCGGCGGATATATCCGCCACGGAGCGCAGTGACTTAGCGCTCAGTGGCGGATATATCCGCCACGGCTCCTATGCCGGCTCGGCTCTGGATCAGAGCCGAAACGGCATCGGGAAACACGGGGTGCCGGCTGTAACTAATAGCCGGCACCCCAGTGTAACACCCGCGATCGGAGTTGTCTCCGATCGCGGGTGCTTAACCCGTTAGATGCCGCGGTCAGCGCGACCGCGGCATCTAACAAGTATCTGGGGGGTCTTTCCCCCACGATCGGCCCCCCCGAACCGTTTTCGGGGGGCGCCGATCGTTGCTATAGTAACTCTGGGGTCCGATCTGGACCCCAGAGTTACTAGCAAGAATTGCCAGTAAGATGGCGTCTGTGACGTCATCTTACTGGCAAAGTGCCAGCCTATGCAAGTGCATAGGCTGACACTGATAATACTCTGCAATACATGAGTATTGCAGAATATTATCATGAAGAAGCAATCAGAAGATTGCTTGTTCATATCCCATGGTGTAAAAAAAAAAGTTATTCAATAAAAAAATAAAGTCATAAATCACTAAAAATGCCCAAAACCCCCAAAACATATAAAGAGACATATAACTAAAAAAAAAGTCTAAATCATAACACAAACCCCACATATATAGTATCACCGCGTCCGTAACAACCCGTAGAATAAAAGTAAATCATTATTGAACCCCCACGATAAACGCCGTAAAAAAAAACTGTTATAAACCCTCCAAAAATTATGATTTTTACCTTTTCAATCCCACAAAAAATGATATAAAATGCGACCAAAAAACCATATGTACTCAGACATAATACTGGTGCAAAGTACAACATGTCCCGCAAAAAACAAGCCATCAACCAGCTCCGTAGCCAAAAACGTAACAAAGTTATGCCACTTGGAAGATGGCAATACAAAAATTATAGATTTTTCCCCACATTAGGGTTTTGTTTGACAAATTTAGTAAAACGTAAGAAAAAATATTCGTGTCTGGTATCCCCGTAATCGTATCAACCCATAGAATAAAGATAACATGATTATTAGTGTATACGGTGAACACCAAAAAAAAAAAAAGTCAAAAATCCAGTACAGAATTGATGCTTTTCTACTCCTGCCCTCAAAAAAAGTTCCTAAATTTTCAACAATAGGTGATACCAACCCCAAAATGGTAACAATGGAAAAAGCATCTCATCCCGCAAAAAAAATGCCGTCACATGGCCCCAATAACGAAAAAGCGAAAATTTTATAGCCTTCAAAAGGGGCCAATGAGGAAACTAAAATCCTGGCAGCTGCAGCGCCCTCCTTCCCTTCTGCGCCTCGCTGTGCGCCCATAAAACAAGTAACGGCCACATGTGGGGGGTCTTTGTACTCAGGAGAAATTGCAGAACAAATTGTATGGTGGGTTTTCTCTTTTTATATTTTGGAAATGTGTAAATTTTGGTGCTAAATGAACGTATAAGGGAACAATATGACCATTCTAAATTTCACCTCCATTTTGATTCAATTACTATGAAGATCTCAAGGGGTTAACAATCTTCGTAAAAGCTGTTTCTGATAGCTTGAGGGGTGCAGATTTGAAAATGGGTAGATTATATAGGGGGTTTTGATGCTAAATATGTAAAATTTCATTCAAAACTGTATTTATCCCCAAAATAGTCAATTCTGAAAATCCGGAAAAGCGATATTCTATTTGTAAGCCGCGTAACATCAAAATAAATTATCCAAACATTTCAGAAATTATGAAAATGTAAAGTAGACAAATGGGAAATGTTATTCAGCAACTTATTTAGCTGGTAAATCTATCTGCCTGAAAACGCAATGATTTAGAATTTCGAAAATGGCAAATTTTTCAAAAAATTTATCATATTTTCTTTTTTTTGTAAATAAACGCAAAACTTATCAGCCAAAATTTACCACTAAAATGAAGTACAACATGTGGGAAAAAAACAATCTCAGAATCGTTTTGATAAGTAACAGTGTTCAAAAGTTATAACCATATAAAGCGAAGCAAGTCAGAATCCAAAAAATCGGGCTGAGCCTTAAGCTGTAAAATGGCTGCGTCCTTAAGGGGTTAAAGCTGGTGCCAGAGCTTACCTTAGCTAGTGTTTTAAACCGCTATATCGCGGTTTAAACACATTTTGATTTACAACCCCTGAGGTAGCTTCGGCGCTGCGTGCGGCTGTGCGCAAATTGTGTTTAAACCGCGATATAGCGGTTTAAAACCCTAGCTAAGGTAAGCTCTGGCACCAGCTCACCCTGAGCTGGTGCCCGGTGTTTACATCTAATGCCTACCATCAGAAGTGGTAGGTTTCCTTTAAAACATACCCTGCGTATTAAACACACAGCTCATTTCTTTGGTAAAATAAAACTCAACATAGTAACAAAAGAGATCCAATATTGTGATACAAGTCACCTTGCATATCATTTGCTATTTCATCCTGGTGCTTGCAGGTACTTTCCTTGGTTTTAGGCTACATTCACACACATATATGGAGAACGTATATACGGCCGACTTATATACGGCCGATATACGTCCCCCATACATTCCCCCACACGTGCGGCACCGTACCGCTCCGTAGCACGGGAAAAGATAGGACATGCCGTGCGCTGTATCTTCCTATGGAGAGGGGCGGGGGTGAGCAGCACTCATCCCCCGCTCCTCTCCGCAGCGCCGATGTATGCCCGCCGTACTATGGTATGGCGGGCATACATCGTGTGAATGTAGCCTTAGTATCACTTACTTGATACATTTATCAGTGTGCCACTTGGTTCAGCCATGCGCTTGCTATATGCAAGCAATCTTATATATAAATTTACACTGATCCAAGGTGCCCGGGCTTCTACAGTAACATAGTATCAAATCCAGATGTCTGTTTAGTTTGTAGTGGAAATGAATGGTGCGTCCCATTGCTTCCTGTTCCTTGCTCATCCATCCCCAGGATCTCTGGAATGCTTGTTTCGCTATGTTTCCTGCAGGGAAGACATTAGGAATATTTTCCTGTATAGACTAAAACAAATAAGATGCAGTACATTACAAAGAAACATGCTATATACAGTACTTTGCATGTGGTCAAATATTATGACAGCATGGGGGAGATTTATCATTAGTCCTATGTAGTTTCTTGTCGTATAATTGTTGCAAACTTTTGCACAAATGCCGCAATGGCGGAAAAAATACACCACAGAGAGTGCAACACCACAATTATCAACAGAGAATTTTTAAAAGAACGCAAATGTAATCGCAAAACTACACCACATAGGAGGTGGTGTATGTGGGTCCATTGCTACTACAGGGGGGAGTTTTTGCTCAATTTTATGTTTGAGGTATCTGGGAATTTCCTTTGCTAAAAAATCGCAAAAAGGCAGAAATTGAGTGGATGTTAAACATAAGTGCGACTGGTACAGTCTATTCGATAGTCCCATCAGAAGGCATTTAGCACTGCACATACACCGGACTATAAATCCAACAGTTGGAAACCTGCCAGTCTAACACATAGACAACTGCTCAAAATCCTGCCTAATGATAAATCTCCCCCCAGTAGTATAATCCTGTTCCTTAGGCACGTGAAAGGCACCATCAAATTGTAGGGCGGTTATAAAGAATGTACATATTACTGCCATGTACTAGGTACTGTAGAGAATCTGTATAGAGGTGTCTATCGTACTTGTGTGCTTTGCACAGCTGTTTGTCATATGTTGTTAAGCTGGCATGCTGTTCTAGATTGTCAGTAGCAGTATTGTATCTCACCCTCCCAACTTTTGTATGCAATATTTGGTAAAGGTTTCCTATAGTATCTGTAATCTGAGCTACTGCCTCCTCACAAGATGGCAAAGACTGACTAAGTTACTACAATTCTATTCTGTAGTGTATGTTCTTAAGAGATGACTTTTGGTGTTTCCTCTCTCATGGTTTTAAATGTCAGTCCTACTGTAAGCCTCCAACCTTTTATGTAATCGCTTTTTTCCATCTGTTTTCTCTTAGTATCGTTGTACATTACTATACTGTATATCAGTTGATGCTGCTTTCCAATATAAGTCCTTCAGCTCTGTTTCTTTCTGGTTATCTTGGTTGGAATACCCCTCTAATGTATAGAACCACAAGCCAAAAGTTTACTAAAATCACAAACTGCAGAAGTGGAGTCCAGTAGAAGGAAGATTTAGCTTCTGGGACTCTTAATAACAGACTTGCTGTTCTTCACTTTAAATATTCAGATCCTACAGAATGAGCGGATGTTAGTCATTAGGTCAGACATTGTGTATGTGCTGCTTACACCATCTGAAAATAATAATAATTTATTTATATATCCGGGCTGCGGCCAAAAGACCTTAAAATAAAAGACCTCTACACTCTCCTCTGACTCTCCTTTTCTCCCCGCGGCTCCAAGTCCTCCTTTCCCTGCGGCTTCCCGGCAGATGGCAAGAGGCAGGTCTTTGTGCACTGCCAGTGCGCACATACTATTACGTCATAGTGTGTGTGCATGGGCAGTGCACATAGACCTGCCGGGAAGCTGCGGGGAGAAGAGGAGCGTCATAGGTGAGTATAGAGGCTTATACTCGGGCCGCCTTATACTCCAGTATATGTGGTATAAAAAGGGGGCTACAGGAAGAGGAGCACTATCAGGAGGGGGCTACAGTAACAGGAGGAGGGTCATAAAAAATGCCTCTTTCTGCTAACTTGAAAAGTAGATTCCTTCACAACAAGCATGACTTTAAAGAAGCCTAATTATATGATGTAGGATATATGCCATGGCGGCCTTAAAGGACATCTACCACCAGATTAGTGATGGTAGACTGTCCTAATTAGCATGCTCATTACCTCTAAGGGATCTAAGTGTTTTGTATTGGTTATAGGATGTCAGAAAAGAAAAATTAAAATATGTAAGTGAGCCTGACGTCACCTGAGAGCCTCATGGCTCCACCGTGGACTGATAATGCACACTCCCTGCTACTTACTATGCACCCCTCTGTTCCGCCCGCTCTTCACAGCTTGCGCAGGCGCACTGTAATTTGTGGGCTTCGCAAGGAATGGTGTTCTTGACTTGACCTGTCCTAAAGAGAGGTCAAATATTAATGCTCAGAAAGCATTTGCATCAGAAAGTGCTATAGTTCTCCAGTGATGCTTCCTAAGTTTACCTACAATAGAATACATTTGTGCATGAAGAAAAACATCACCAATTATAGATATGAACATGCTTTGATGTCTGCATTGTCTCCAAATCGATGAATACATGCCTAATAAAGAGAGTGGACTGACACTGTCTTTGCAACTGCATTTTTTCCATGACTGTATACACAGCTTACACATTTAGGTTATATTTAGCTTTGTTTTTCTCTACTTTCTATAGCTTATTTAAATTAAATAATTCAAAGTTGATTATTTTACTATTTATTCCAGTAGACTGCTGATTTATAAGAAACAGATGAATAGTCCTGGAGGGAGCTGGCATTCACAAAGTCATTGTTGTACATCCCAGATCATCTAGCTACCACCGTAGTATTACAACCCTTCATTGTACTTTGGGGTTAAATGCTGGCTGGCCCTGAAGGCAGATACAATTCCCATCTGATCCTTACAATAATCATTGTACAAGAGTAGTAAATTGCTATGTAAACTGAAGAGTGGCTGTACATCAGAAACTACATTATGCTTCGAGTAAGAGGCGACTGACCTCACTCATTTCAGATAATTGAGAGATTATAGATTAAGGAACATTTAAAGAGAACCCGTCATGCAAAATAACCCCCCTAAACTAAATATATTTTCATAACTGCCATTAGAGAGCATTGCCTCTATCCCTTCATTGTCCCTCTACATGCCTGTAAACCTAAGCAATGAGGTCCTAAAGCTGTATGCAAATGACCTGTGAAATGTCCAATGATGCATTAGCATATTCAAGCTGTCCACTCTATTCATGAGTGGGAGGCACAGCCACACCCCCAGTGCATGACTGACAGCCTGTATAATGATGTGAGGCTGTATAATGATGTGCTTCCTGGTGCTGGTGACCACGCCCCCTGCAGCCTGTGTATGCATGTGTGTGTGTACAGGAGAGATGCAGCAGCTCCAGGCAGCCATGTTACAGCAGAACATGTCAGATTCATGTGTAGCTGATGTCTGTGTCTCTCACCTGTATATTAGGAGGATGCAGCATGTCAGCAGATACAGCACACACACTAGCCATGCTTTACTATACATTACACACAGACATGAGCAGGGGGAGGAGAGGGGAGGGGTAACAGGAGTGACATCACTGCCTCTGACCATGTGACCAGCCTCATTTACATGATAAAGAATAGATGATTTTACAATGAATAATGTATGAAATAACTAGATAAAGGCTGGGATGGGATCCTTGTGAGCTGCTCCAACAGGTAGAGGTGACAGGACAAGTGACGCAGACCTGATGACAGGTGTCCTTTAAGTAAAATAATATTAACATTTGACTTCCTGTCCTGCTCTTCCAACCATAGGCTCCAATACAAAAGCTGTTAAAATCAATTAAGTAAAGGAGATGTAGCATATGGACAGTTTAGAAAGCCGCTTTCATGGCAAATCCACAACAGCACTAAAGGAAGGGATAGGAAGCAATGTGAAATCAATAATATTTCCATTCTCCTAACAAACACCAGAAGTATATTTTTCCTCGGTAACTGGTGGAGCTCAGGCAGCACTTGGAAGAAATGGCAACTTGAAAGCTGGTGTGGAGGAGCTTGTTGATAAAGGTCCTCTGTTAGACACAATCCCATTTTGGTTTTGTGGCAGGTTCTGGCTTATCCAGTCCTTTGCTTTTGATGTTTGATGCTGGGCAGCATTGTTATTGTATGCCCAGTGTCTGAGCAGGAAAAAAGTCAATTGGTTGGAATTTCGTCAATTACGCCCATGGGGAGGAGTCCTCCATAAATTTTATTCAAATAAGGAACAGAAACCGGTGTGTTGTGGTTCATAGTCTTCTGACAACATGTCTTCAGCAGACCCATTTGAAGCCCATCCAAAAGGCTGCAGAACTTTCTGATGATCTAGATTGGTAGCTCCCTATTTGCACGGGTTCCATACCTTGTTCGTTCCGGCTACCAGTGCTAAGCGCTTATTATTTATATCTTCTTTACTTTACTCAAAGAAAAATGAGGGCTTATGCAAGAACTCTTTATTCCTTTTCTTCATCATACGAAACGGCTTTGTTGTCTAAATGTCTTGATGCCTTATTAGGAATTAAAACAAATAAATGAATACAAGGGAATACCTCTCTAACTTATCCGTGCCAGATTCTCTGTATCCCCAAGTATTGCATATGATTTGTTTTTTATGCAAAGAATATGGGATTAGAAATTCAGGATAACAATTGTAAACCGATGGCCGGTCAGATACTAGAAGGGATGTACTTCTCGCCCAGATGTTTGCTGAGTATTATTTAAGTGCTCTGCAGGTAGACTGGTAGTTGGTCTTTCTGATCCCATCCCCTCCAGTCCACACCTTGTGGACACACCTGGCGAAAAACTGGTGACTGGGATTGTTCTCATTAGGGATGTATAAGAAGTCTGCTGTTAGACAAGACAAAGGCAGAGCTGGGCTTAAAAACCAGAAAGGTAGTTGCCCCTGCTGGGGTCTGTCTGAACTACTTGTTATTATAGGTGATAGGTTGATATGAAGTAAATGGAGTTAATTAATTTCCCTTTGATTATAATAAAAATTCCTTTATTTATATAGCGCACACAGATTCCCCAGCGCAGCATAGAGCTTGCCAAATCAGTCCATGTCCCCAATGAGGCTCACAATCTAATCAATCTACCAGTATGTTTTGGAGTGTGGAAGGAAACCGGAAGACCTGGAGGACACCCTCTCATACAAAGAGAGAACATACAAACTTTTTGCAGATGTTGGCCCTGGGACATTGCTTCTTATTAAAGGGGTTTTCCCACTAAAGAAAATTCTCACATTTCAATCCCCTAGAGATGTTAACACAATATAGATCATTTTAACCCCTTACTTTACAATGTTAATCAGTTTTATTGCTGTTTTAGCTCCTATCACTCAGTGTAAGATTCCAGGTTGTGGATGGGGTCTCCCTAAACAGTCACATTAATCCATCTAGTTCTTTGGGGTGACAATGTGGTTACATTTCATCTGGCTCCTGACATTGTACTAACACACTGACACATAGAAAGAAGGAGGAGACAGACCAGAGATGCATGAGATTTATGATGCCTATTACACATAGGCTGACAGCCTTTTACACTGTTCTGTAAGTGCCACATCTCACAGATATGTGCCTGCCTCCCCCTTCCCCCGGATCACTTATCTCCTTGTAGTTTGCTTACGATCTCTTTCTGGACGGATGTTAATCAGTAAGTGTCTCCGTGCAGGGGACGTAGCTACAGCCACACAGCAGAAACAGAAATCTCATCTGCATGATCTCATCTGAAGATGTCGGCCCCTCGATCTTAAGTGAGAAGTTACAGGGTCGTGTCTAGGGACAACTGAAATTGTGTACACCAGGATGATAGAGACAGGTTGGAATTTTGTTAACAGTGAATTAGTGAATGTGTTATTTTGTTATACTGAGTACATGTAAGAAACTTGTCTTCGTGGGAATACCCCTTTAACTGTATGTAAACCCCACAATGTCCTTTACAATATTAACTGAATATAAAGTAGTCCAAAGGTGAAGGAGGGTATGGTCAAAAAGGTTTTGAGAAAACTGCTGCTCCATTCAGCAGCTGGAAGTCTGATGTAATGTTTCTAAACTGCCTCTCTTTAAAAACTGTAGCTCGTGGTCCTGATCATTGTCCTGATATTCCAATCGGAACAGCCCTTATTGAACAGTTCTTGTGGTCTTGATAATTATTGCTGATGGATCATGTGCCCAGACCATCAGGTACTCTTACACAGCGCTTACCAATTCTATTCAGTAAAAGCACCTCGTAGTTATCCATTCAATTGAGGGGAATTAGCGAAAAGTCTCATGTATAATAATGGGCACGATCATCTATGTTGCTTGGACACTCTTAATTGATACTTCTGTTTCAGTTGACCTTCATTTTTTCCAGAGAAGACCTCATTTTATGCTGTGAGATTCACTATGGGGATTGAGGACTTCAAAGAAAACTTCACCATTCAGGATTAGATATTTAAAGGTTTAGGATTAAAAAGTAAATATGTATTTAATAAAGGCCAGAGCCTTGGGAAAAGAGCTTTGGTTCAAATTGCCTAAAGTTGATACACCAATAGCAGGAAAGAAATCAACCTTGACTTTTGAAGACATGGGTCTCTTGCAGGATCCCTTGGACAAGCAGCCCTACTTAAAAGAGCTTGGGGATCGTCAACGAAAAGGTTCGATCTCTTGCAGTGTGGTTAACCCAGAAAATCACTTTATGGTGACTTAATTGTCCCCTTTTCTCCCCGTCATCATGTTCAGGACCTTATTTTAACACCTTAACAATGTGACATACATCTTGGCTCTGGGATCTGGTGCCCAGATCTGTCATAGACTTCGAGTTCACAGTGAAAGCTGTCTGCAAGAATATGGAGCAAATTATTATTATTTTTTTTTTTTGCCAATTTCACCACATTTGGTAGTTTTTTTTTCCCAGCTTCCCAGTAAATTGCAGTAGGCAGTAGGAAGAACAATTTTTCTGCAAAAAATGACGATAAGAATCCCTGTCAACTATCTATCAACAAGATTTCTTTTTGGCAGGAAAATAAAAGTTTTAAATTTATAATACTGTGCTATTTTTGAGATTGTAAATAATGGAACAGCTTGACTGAAGGGTGTTATTGGTGGTGTAAACTTGGCTTTAGTTAGCTTATTTACCCCCTGTAACCCTGGTACACCAATGCGCTGCGCAGTGTCTTTCACACTTAGTATGTCGGGCAATTTCAGATGATTTGATACCATTATTTTAGTCCTCTCAAAAATGGCAGGAATTCCTAACCACTGGATTCTCCATGAAGAACGTAGCATTTCCACTTGTATTTGTCTTCAAACAAAACACTCTTCATCTCTAGTAATTACAGTGTATATGTAAAATCTAGCAGAACATTATAACGCTGGCCAAAGCCAAGTAGTTAAGCCCATAATTATGCGGCATCTCGAGGAGGCTTATTGTTATGTAGGAAATGTATGGGTTGTTAGTGAGAGTGCTTCTGTATTCACTGTAATTGTTTTCACTGCAAGGAATCTTGGCTATTCATTCACTCTGTTCCATGTGAAAAACAGGGAATGGAAACGTGGGCTTATTATATTGTACTTTGTACCACTGGTTATGTTACCTCAGGGGATTTCCTGGCCATACACATCCCTGTAAAATTAGTAGCTTCTTTCTTTTTGGTTTATTCTAGTGTTGCCCTCATTTATAGATGCACTATACTGAAGGAACCTTGCAGGTGTGACCCTAGTCTTATTTTTCTCACACATCAGGTGGATATAATGATAGCATATGACTTCACGGTCTCTTCCTGTATAAATGCAGTGCTGAGAAAAATTGTAGGATTATTGCAGTTTCCCTTTATACAATTGGACTCTTGTTGCATAAACCACAATTCATTTTGGAAGAAGTTCCTGTGGACTGATGAAACAAACATTGAGTTGCTTGGTCATACAAAAAGGCGTTATGCAATGTGTGTTACGTCGGGGATGGATATTTCAGCAAGACAATGATCCAAAACACCGCTCCAAATCTCCTCGGGCATTCATGCAGAGGAACAATTACAATGTTCTGGAATGGCCATCCCAGTCCCCGGACCTGAATATCATTGAACATCTGTGGAATGATTTGAAGCGGGCTGTCCATGCTCGGCCACCATCAAACTTACCTGAACTGGAAGTGTTTTGTAAAGAGGAATGGTCAAAATACCTTCATCCAGGATCTCATTAAAAGCTACAGGAAGAGAATAGAGGCGGGTATTTTTGCAAAAGGAAGATCTACTAAATATTAATTTCACTTTTCTGTTGAGGTGCCCATATTTTTGCACCTTTGTTTTAATGCATATTGCACATTTTCTGTAAGTACAATAAACCTCATTTCAATAAAATACTGGAACTGCAATTCTAAAATATACAGTTTCAACTTACATACAAATTCAACTTAAGAACAAACCTATGGAACCTATTTTGTGCACAACCCGGGGACTGCCTGTAGTCACAGAAAACCCTTTATTTTACTGATAATGAAAAAATTAAACACAAGTAAAGTAAAGATGTAGTTTCATAGTAGATATGGTTGGAAAAATATGCAGTTCAACCTAGAAGTCATAGGGGGAATTTATCATGGCTTGTATGCCGGAAGCCATGAAACAGTTGCAATTCCTGACTCATATGCCACCTCCAAACAAAGTGGGCGGGGAGTGGGCTAGGGGCATCTTTCTATGCCAGGTTGGCCGTGGGGTAGAATAAAGCTGTGTGGCCGATATACCAAGAGGCTGGTGCCTCTTAGTAGATTTGGCCTGTTGTGTGCGAAAAGCCATAGGGTAGTATAAAAACTTGGTTAACCCTGTTAGAATTTCATCTTCTTATTACTGGGCCCATTGGCTGTAAGAATGACCTTTTTACTTACCTGTCTGCTCTGATCCACCGTTGGTTCTCTTTGGCCTCTGTTGGTATACAGTTGGCATTGACATCATCTTGATAGCGAGATACCACTCTACAGCCTAATACAGGCCACAGCCAGAGGTTGTTATGGGGGCACGCTGTCAATGGAATGTCACTGCAGAAACTCTGTATACCTACACAGGCCAGTGGTAATGGGGAGGCGTTGTGCTGGACTGGAGTGTAGGAGAAAGGCAAGTTTCTTCTTATACCCCTGAGGCCAGTACTTAAATAAATGCAATCCTTTACAACCCCTCCAAGGGATTTATGACATTAGAAAACAAATCTGCTTATGTATGTTCCTTGCCATTCTTGTCCATTGGTTGTACTGCTGCCCAGCTTGGAGAAGATAACGATTTGCCTTAATATGCTCTTTGTATTATTATTATTGATATACTTATTATGTTTATGCTGTTCCTTTTGTCTGGAGACTCACAATTGCCAGTGTTTTCTGTCTATTTTTAACTTCTAATAAATAAACACCAGACATCATGATGACATTAGTTGTCAATAGTCCTTGAATCTCTAGTTATTTTCTCATATAGTGATGTAACATTTTGTCGTTCAGATCTCTATAGCCTGTTCCAAATTTTTCTGAGGAATGTACAGAACTTCAGACCAAGACAGCACCCCCACTCCGCTTCTATTTGTCTGCCCCTGTCGATTTTGTTTCCAATCTCCTCCCACACAGGCCTTGTCCAACATATTTACACATGGCCTCTTTTTGTATGACGGTGACATTCCTGCATGTACATCTACTACAGATATAACAATTCTGTTTCTCTCCTGCAGCTGTACATATTTTGTCACCAAAATCCATGCTAAATAATCTGATCACAGGGTATGCTTTTGCTTTCGGACATCAGCACAAGATAGATGAATTTTTTTTGCAGTGTAAAAATACAATCTTTTCCGGAAATAAAATTGGTTGGTGTCATTTACTGCTTCCAGTGCATGAAAACCTGTGCAATGGTCATGTGATTTACTCTTTGTGATACTAATGAGCCATGCACCAGTGTGACATCACGTGACCATGGAAAGATCTTTATCCACAGGAAGCAAATATTAAAACTTGTTATTTAATGACAACAAGCTGAGATCTAGAAGGCCTTGAGGAACTGGTACAGAGGTCATAACTTTTCATTATACAACTCATTGCGTTTATTTGCTGGAAGTGGACAACTCCATTAAGTTGGCTTTAGATTCCTATACAGTTGTACTGAAAGAAAAACTCAGCCAGATGAAAGCCACTAGGACATTTTTGACCTCTGAGGAATGGGAGCCTTTGCCGCATTTTCCAGCAACGGTGCTACTTTTTCACATGCTCTATGCATAAAGATCAGTGATCCCAATTTTTGAACAATGCCATGGAAGTAATACCACATCACAAAGTTAGTGGCTGAATGAGGAGTTGGTGGCTTATTTTATTTTGTTAGGTAGGTATCCCTAGAAGTCCATCTCTACTTGAAGGTTGAAGGTTGTGCTTTCAGGCCGTGTTCCATTGTCTGTGGTACTTGTCTCATCGGCATGTGAGGTGGCCACACGCGCTATTGACAATAGAAAAGGACTACCCAGGATTTAAACATGGTCAGGAATGGGACCTGCTATAATCTGTGGCTTAGGCAACCTGCTCATACACAAGGCCATGGAAACGACAGCCATGTGTATGTGGCCATATGTATATACATGGACATGTGCTACGTGTGGAAACAACATCTACCACTCGTCCAAAAACAATGTTCGTGTCCAGGAGACCTATATTGGTTTTTGCAGTTTGTCTTACAATATCTTTCTTACAGTTGGAGAACCCATATATGTGGACCTTTTGTTAATTTGCTTTTGTATGTTCCATTTTTGTTGTGTTTTGCTTGATTGTAAACCATGAGATGCTCTGCTCATAGTTCAGTAAACATTTGGGAATGTTTTCTTAGCGGCCATCACATTCTTCATCTGCTATTGGTGAATAAAGAGGGATTTTCATGTCATACAAATAGAGCTTTGTGCAGTTAGTGGGAACACAAAGCCAAGCAGTGAGAGCCCTTCTGAATCCACACGCTGGCCTTTGTGCTCTAGTTTGTAGTCATCAGCTAAGTGGATGCTTTTTTTTTATATTTCAGAAGTGTTGTTTAATGACATTGGACAATCAGACAGAAAAATACACATTACTGGCAAACTGTTAAATGTATCCAACAACCTTAGTTGGTGGATTTAATCTGAACTTAATATAGGCCATACATTTTTTTTTATTAAAGCTCTTCTTGTTGGTTGCATTGTTTACAGAGGGGAAGCTCTAATGTTATCTCGGATTTTGGAATAGTCAGAGTTAAGCTACGCTCACAAATAATTTTTTGGAAATGTATTTTCTATTTTAAAGCTGATTTTTGAGTTTTACACCAGGTTTCTCAAGTGGTTTTGATGAAGTTTTAACATGGTTTTTGCCAAGGTTCATGACAGCCTCCCATCAGTATTAGTAAATCTTTGCAAAATCCAGACCAATACTTACCATGGTACTTATTTTTGTACGCCTCAATGGGAGACAACAATAAATGCTTCAAAATCCTTGCCTATTTGTGATCATACTATTAACAAGGGTTTGCTTCTGAAAAATATATGGGTGTTGTTATTGATATTGATGTCACAACTACAGCAGTCATGTTGTGATGTCATAATCTATGGCAGTTGTGGCGAACCTATGGCACGGGTGCCAGTGGTTGCACTCCAAGCCCTTTCTGTGGACACTCAGGCCTTCACCCCAGGACAGAGCTCTCCAAACAGGACCAAATCTATAAAATCTTCCTGCAGTCCTAGCAACTTGCCTAGATGTTGCTCTCAGTGCTATTTTACAGCGACACTTCATTAACTGTTCGGAACTGCTTGAAAAGTGAGAAAGTATTGAAAGAAGTGCAATATCTTTGGAGGTCCTCCTGCTGGACCCACCATTCTTCCTGTACAGAGAGAACCTGGAGAAAAGCGACAATGATAGTCTGCATTTGTCCTCCTTCGTTAAACTGTATTGGTGGCCTCAGACGGTCTATACAATTGAAAGATGTGAAAGAACAGGTAGCAATAAGTTACTGCTTAAAATGCCAAGTTGGCACTTTACGGTAAATAAGTGGATTTTGGTTGTAGTTTGGGCACTCGGTCTCTAAAAGGTTCGCCATCACTGATCTATGGTCTCAGATCGTAGATTTTAGATTTGTGTTGGCCATCGTTTCAATGGCTAGCATGTCTTTCTATGGGTTCATACACACAGCTGAGGTGACTCAAACCCTTGTATGAACCGACTGCCTGAACCACAAATTATAGAGCCGGTTCTATTCATGCCTGTGTTTGCTTCTCTGGAAATCTTATTCTATTGTAATCAGAGCATGAATAGACCCCATGAGCTGATGAAACAAGCTGCAAACAAGGGGCCATAGTGCCGTTGTTTGTGGCCCTGTGAAAAGCAAATGAGAGTTGCCTGTTATGTTCTCTTGATTAAAGTAGTTTTCCAGGCCCAACATATTAATAACTTATCAGTTTGTATCGGCTCAATGAAAAGGGAGCTGGATGTCGCACCTCCACTGTTCTCATATGAGTGGCCTATCCTATGTATAGGGCATTGATATTTTGAGGCTGAAAAAATTCCATGTATGCAAAAGTCATAATAGAACTGTGAATAGCAGGTGTAATAGCCAAAGTGCCATAGGGAAGTCAAATCTGCCAATACAAGTTTTATGTTGCATCCACTAACTAATCTGCCTCTAGTTAACAGAACACATCATCTTTGGATTTACATAATTAGATATCTAGCGAGTTTGTCCAGTATATCAGGTGTACATGTTTGTATACAATAGAGAGCCCTGATGAATAATCTAGTAATGAGGTCTACCATGCATTTAGCGATTACTTTCTGTACTCCACCTAAAGTGCCAGTGTTAACCCCTTTAATAATTATTGAGAGAAAAGTTGTAAATTGGACCAGCTTTTCCTACATCTGGTGTATACGGTTTTCTATAACGAGTGAGGAGACAACATACAAAAAATAGACTTGTAGACGCTGCTACTTCATAGAGTCCCATACTTACTGACTCCTGTTAAGCAAGAATCCATCATAATAGAACCACAAGACCTATCACTCAGCCTGGGCTATAGTTGTATAGGGAAACAAATGGTACTAAAAGTGCATAAGTGCTATTAAAAGAATTAAAAACAACTTTGGTCATAATGGTAAATTAACCATGCGACATTCTTGTGATAATTTCACTTTGTCACTGTTATTATTACTCGAAGGGTATTTTTTTTCAACCAGACTTTTTCTGATTTGTTTTAAACCAAGTTTTTTTTTTTTTTTGTTATTTAAAGGAAATCTACCATCAAAGGAAAGCGTGATAAACCAGGGACACTTACTCATAGGTCCAGACACACTGGCTGTGGTAATCTTTTTACTATATCTCCTTCCTTCTAAAATCAACTTTTACAATTATGTTAATAAGCCTGAGGGACTACCTTAACCCCTCTGTGAAATGAATTTACAGTCTGCTACATTCTCACCCCCCCCCCCCCCCCGCTTCCTCAGCACTTGTGTATTGGGAAATTCCTGTGCATGGCACAAAGCGCTGAGAGAGTAGGCATGGATAACAAATCTAAGAAGATTTCCACAGTCACAGTGCCTGGATCTATGAGTAAGTGTCCCTGGTTTATTATGCTTGATTTTGATGGAAGATGGTTTGATGGTTTCCTCATCTGTGTCCAGTTCTTCTTCTTTTTTTTATTAATATGTATAATGTGATTATGATTGTTCAATAGGTGTAATCTAATGTCTAAAAGACGCCATTGTGGAACATGATATGTGAAAGTGTCGATTTCTTCGGTAATCTTGATAAAGTATATTGACTTGCTGATGTCACTATAATTGCCTTTGACATGTTACTTTCTAGCAAGATCCTTTATAACTATTAGACAGAAAATCTCATTATTGTAAAATAAGGGCCAACCTTAGTCTATTATGTCGGGACTTACTTGTGTTTCATTGCGTTTAGTACTAATGGGCACGGGCTTACAATAGCAGAGATGTGTTATGTCAGGGTCTTCTTGACTAAGACTTTGTGCCAATACAAATAAATGATCCAAGTTAATTGGATATCTGATTCCTATCCCTCTCTCTTACAGTTTAAATATAGCTATTCACAAGAAGGCATCTTTCTACTGTATACATCTCTTTGATAATATACATCTAATGCATGCATACTACATAGAATAGCTAAAATTCTGTCTCTAAATACTAAAATGGGGGGCACCATTTTTATATAAATATTTCTTCAGGTCACTTCTATAATTTGTCTGCTGTAAAGTTCCTCTCACACTTTTGTGAAAAATATTGTTTTTTTTTAACTGCAGTTTTTTTTTTTTTTTTTTTTTGGTGCCACAATGGGAGGTGGCCTGAGCTGCTGCATTCTGCTTATTATAGATGAGACATCTCATGGGAATCCTGACTGTGATGGTGAT
This sequence comes from Engystomops pustulosus, assembly GCF_040894005.1. NCBI lineage: Eukaryota > Metazoa > Chordata > Amphibia > Anura > Leptodactylidae > Engystomops > Engystomops pustulosus. The sequence continues at coordinate 129,489,537 of NC_092413.1, read as the reverse complement.
AAAGTGACTGCTACAAGTCTCCATTAGAAAAGGAAGCTTCTTTTCTTAAAGGACACCTGTCATCAGGTCTCTGCCACTAGTCCTGTCACCTCTACCTGTTGGAGCAGATCACAAGGATCCCATCCCAGCCTTTATCTAGTTATTTCGTACATTAATCATTATAAAATCATCTATTCTTTATCATATAAATGAGGCTGGTCACATGGTCAGAGGCAGTGATGTCACCCCTGTTACCCCTCCCCTCTCCTCCCCCTGCTCATGTCTGTGTGTAATGTATAGTAAAGCATGGCTAGTGTGTGTGCTGCATCTGCTGACATGCTGCATCCTCCTAATATACAGGTGAGAGACACAGACATCAGCTACACATGAATCTGACATGTTTTGCTGTAACATGGCTGCCTGGAGCTGCTGTATCTCTCCTAAACACACACACATGCACACACAGGCTGCAGGGGGCGTGGCCACCAGCACCAGGAAGCACATCATTATACAGCCTTACATCATTATACAGGCTGTCAGTCAAGCACTGGGGGTGTGGCTGTACCTCCCACTCATGAATAGAGTGGACAGCTTGAATATGCTAATGCTTCATTGGACATTTCACAGGTCATTTGCATACAGCTTTAGGACCTCATTGCTTAGGTTTACAGGCATGTAGAGGGACAATGAAGGGATAGAGGCAATGCTCTCTAATGGCAGTTTATGAAAATATATTTAGTTTAGGGGGGTTATTTTGCATGACGGGTTCTCTTTAAGCTTTGTGGCAATACTTATTACATATCTAAGTTAGGCCAGTTTTTTGCTGTAACACTGCAAGTTGAGAGAGTAAAGAATTTCCTCCCAGCTACAGGCACAGAATGCTGGTTACATATCACTGAGCCGTATATACTCACCTGACAAGAATCCGGTTGTAGCTGTACAAGAACGCTGGGAGATAAACAATAGTTAAGCAAATTGGAAAATGGTACGGAATAATTGTGTAATACTTTCTGAGTAGGTCCTCTCCTATAGAAGAGAGAGGGCTACATTTTATCTTTCTCTGACTTTAGGAAAGCACAGAAGATTAGCAGATCTATAAAGCAAGCAAAATGTTTTGGATGCAATAGATTTTGAATCCAATGCAAGGAGATAAAAATAAATCTTCATGTAGCTCCATCATATTACACAGTACAAACACTGCTCTGGCATCAGGTGAATGCGGGATAAAGGAGAGGCTTCTCCAGCAACACAGAATCTGAGTACAGGCAGTCTCCGGGCTATGTACAACTGGTACAATCTTTGTCCGTGTGACAATTTTTGTATCCCTGTCATAGAAACAAGGATTATCAATAAAACTTCATTCCAGACTTTTTACAGCTCATCATGGCAACCTAGGAGTAAAGTAAAGCACCCAAAGAGCTTCATCAGAGGTCACAGTGGGCAGAGTGGTCCGGCTGTAAGTTTGGTGTCCTTAAATCAGGGGCCGCCTGTAAATATAAAACACAAACAATTTCATAAATCTAAAATAAAAACTAAATCCAAAGAACATGCAGTGGCATCACATCACCCTTTGTGTTTAGGTGGAGAATCTTTAAGGTAAAAAGCAGATGGTCTCGGGCACCTGTAACTTGTGGAAGACATGTTGTAAGAGCTTTGGAGGAAGAGTAAAGGGACACAATGAATGCTCCACCTCTGATTAGTCAATATCTGTCGGATCACTGTGTTTTGTTTTTAACAATTCTTCATTACTCATCATTTACATTATTATAGGTCAGTTTACATATTCTTGTGTAAGTTGCAGGATAGGACGTCCCAGATATTAAACTGTTCCCGAAGTGATTCATACTTAATTGCAATCTGCACAGCATTCTGGTAGCCTAAGAAATACTTTGTCTTAAGTCATAACAATGCTGTGCTAAGACCATCAGACTTCTTTTATGGCATCCACTAGACACCTAAAGAAATAAATTCAACTTTCTACCAGTTTATATTCTTTATAAAATAGTTTTATGGTTGTCATCTAATGATCAATAAGGTCTGATAAATTGTCCTTTGTAGCAAAGTATAGATAATGTAGACAGGAATGGGATTACAGGGAACGGTCACCGCTCCTGTCCATGTTGTGTGTCTCAGTTCTGTTAGATTACTGTTGTTGTCATCGGCTTTTACAGCACTAAACTACTAGCCTTTTCTGGGTATGATTGTTGTAATGTCCCTTTCCAATGTGGGACACTGGGGGGGGGGGGGGGAGTTGGCTGACTATATACTGTGGGGGCTGACTATATACTGTGGGGGCTGGCTTGCTACATACAGGGGGCTGGCTGATGGTGTTATATTACACAGGTGGCAGTATTAGAGTGGTTATATTCTTGTACATAGGTGGCAGTATTAGAGTGGTTATATTCTTGTACATAGGGGGCAGTATTATAGTAGTTATATTCCTGTACATAGGGGGCAGTATTAGAGTGGTTATATTCTTGTACATAGGGGGCAGTGTTATAGTGGTTATATATGCAGTATTATAATATATTTTACTTAGGGGCACTATTATACTAGTTCTTGTTTATCAGAGAAGGTTGTAGTAGGTATATATATAGCAGTATTAAATTGTGTTCTCTTAAAAAAGCAGCTTTATTCCTGTACAGGGGCGGCAGCACAAGTCTTTTTCTCTGCACTGTACATGTTATCAACCATTTATCAACCGTTTGTGTGGAGTTTGTGAACTCCACCCACCCACAGAATGGGGCCACTTTTAAAAAGTTTTTCCAGGGCGACTTTAAATGCCCAGTCGTCCCCTGCATACTGCTGTGCATACTGTACAGGATCTATGTGCCAGGAGGTCCAGACAAGAAGTAGGCAGCTCCCTCAGGAGCATCATGAAACAGGAATGAGAGCTTACTTTGCCACTCGAACTAACCGTTAGTGTTGTCTTTCTGTTCTGTTATGGACTAGTATTATCAACACCTTAAAGTGATGGTAAATGGAAGACGTCACACATCTGTTATTTAACAGCAAAAATGGCGCTGCAAGGCTGGTTATTTTTGCTGCTATAAATAACAAAAAAAGAATCCACTCACTCCACTAATTGTGTTGTAAACTTGGCCTTACCTGTTCATTTTGCTGTTAACGGACAGAACCTCCACAAAACAGATTTGATGGGGGGAGGGGGGGTTGGTGCAATGTTAATATCCCAGCCTGTGGCAGCGAAATTATGTTATTGCCCTGTCAGCTCAGGGCCTAGAGGACTGCCAGCCACTCACAGGGGCATAATGTTTTTGTTTTGGAGCCTGCACTGTGAGTTTGTCAAGTGCTCCCTCCCTTGGTTTTGTATTGAAGAGAGAAACTTGTATAACAAAAAGGTGAAACTATCGAAAAAAGGGGGCACTTGGCCTAAAAAATAGAAGGGCATATGTCAAAGTAGTACTTGGAGAAAGGAGGCCACTTGACAAAAAATTTATTTTTTTTGTGTATAATGGGAGGAAGACTCTCATTATGCGCTTGTTATGTTATAACCTCTGCAAACCTGGCACACGCTATAGTAAATGCGTCCTAGACCATCCCCAGCCAACTTGACTTAAGGGTAGCATAGGGGGCGATGTGCCAGGAATTGCAACGTTTTAATATTTTGGTTTAAAAGCCATACTAAATTCCCTCAGTTTGTTTCAAATTCCGTATTTTCCAATTCTAAAAGTTAAGGGATTTCAGATTTCACCCAGAAAATGTGAACATTGGCTTCTAGAAGGCCTATATTTTGCTTTTCACCTCTTAGATGGTTTTTTTAATGAAAAGAGAAAAGGAAGTACACCAATCACCAATTCACACTGATTTCGTAAGACAATTAATATAGAAGTTTTAATCGTGTTATGGTCTCTATACATAAAAAAGTACACATCCTTGTTCTCACATATTATATTTCAATGTTATACATAAGCAACAATAGATAAAATACATAACATTACTGAATACCAGACAATTATAAAAATGGATCCTATATAAGTAGGCAGCAATGTTAAGCTGCAAAAAAATATCAAGAATCAAGTACCGTAATGTTCAGACTATAAGGAGCACAAAAAATCCTTTGATTTTCAGAAATCAAAGGTGCGCCTTATAGTCCAGTGCGCCTTATATATGAACCGTACTTACAGACAACAGCTGCCTTGAGCTGTACACAGGTCTGCCACCTGCTGGTCATTCATCCTTATAATCAGGTGCGCCTTATAGTCCAGTGCGCCTTGTATATGAACCTAGACATTTTAGCAGGCATTTATTAATGGTGCGCCTTATACTCCGGTGCGCCTTATAGTCCGAAAAATACTGTATTTGTAAAAACTACTTAGAAATTACAACAGAAGGAAATTGATACATTTACAACAGATGAAACTACTAAAATAATATGTTTTTTTAAAATGCCTATAGAACGTTGTTATAGTGTGCATGCAGTTTTATTTGTGGTCAGTATGGTAAAGTGATAAGGAGCAAGTGGAGCTGTGCTGAGAAGATATGTAGTATCAGGGGAAAAGTTCAGTAGAGCTTGTATTTTGTTTATTGAAATCTGTACATTTTCTCGGTTTTGGAGGCTACTAGATGTTCTTTTTCTGGCGATGGACTGTACTTTACCTGTATACGCTTATATTTTAAAGGGGTTGTCCAGGCTTTTCAAAAACTATACAACTGGCCTGGTGGGAAGGGGGCTGTAAAAACAAAAACAGTTTTATGCTTACCTCCTCCGTTGCTTGAGTTGTTCGGCAGCACTGCTTGTCCTGTTTATGTACAGAGGCAGGCGCAGCCGACTACTTCTGCTCGCCTTATACAGCACTCAATGCTGTACTATGTGTGTGCCGATGGATGAATAGCCGTGCCTGCCTCTTTTTAACAAACACAGGCGGCAGTGTGGGGCAACTGGAGGAGTGACAGAAAAGGCAAACATATGCTTTTTTGTTTTTTTGTGGCCCCCCTGCCGGTTATATAGTTTATGCAAATCCCTGTAAATGTTCAGCAATTTCGGTTACAGATGTTGACGAGTATGGAACTGTAAGTTATTGTAAAAGAGAACCTGTCATGTTGAACATAGCAGAGCATGGAGGCTTCCTTATTCTAGTGTGGACCCACACATCCCCCCCCCCCCCGCAGTTATTATTAAAAAAAACACTTCTTTAATTATACATTTCCATGAAGTTCTCCTTTCTAATGCTTTGGATTTCTAGATGGTGATCAGTAGTGTACCACAGGCTGCATATACTGTAATTTTAAGTAATTTTCTTCTGGCTGGTATTCCATTCCTATATTTATCCACGAAAGGATCCCAGAAGGGGGCTGGCATTGGCAAGGTTTCCTTTTGGTAAAACTTTCTTCATGTCTCTGCTGGGTTTCTTTACAGTTTTCATCTAAAATACATGAAGGGAACAACTTTCTTTTTTCTGGGATCTAGGCCAATAAAATAGTGAAAGCAAAACAAACAATATACAATTTAATGTAAAATACCATAGATGAGATTTGCAGTGGTAAAAGTTTCCTGTTGTGATGGACATTGTCTCAAACAGTTGATGTTTGACAGAGGAAGCCATACACTTCATGCAATATACCATCTGTACAAAGTAATATAGGTACTAAGGAGTTTTTCAGAAATCATAATCAGACAAGATAAACCAGGGACACTTACTCATAGATCCAGGCACTGTGACTGTGGTAATCTTCTTATCCATGGACTCCTTCCTTCTAAAATACACTTTGAAGTTATGCTAATGAGCCCAAAGGGCTCCCCTATCCCCTCTGTGATCTGGCCTTGGTATTACACTGTCTCGCCCTCCTCCTGCCTCCTCAGCACTTGTGCAGTGAACACATTATCTGGCCTCCCCTTTTGCTAGACCCTATTTAGATGGCAGTATTCTGATCAGTATTTTCCTTCACTATTTATAAGCCCAAAGAAGGAGTGGAACCCAAACGGAGAAAAATATTTTGGAAATATTTGCAGCTCTTTCATGATTATGAAAGTAAAGATGTAGCACCTTCCAAACACAGATTAAGAGCTGCACATAAGAACGGTCCTGGATGGATCCACCAAACATCCAACATGCAAATTTTAAAAAGTTTTCTCAATCTGACCGGAGTTCACAGTTGCGGTAATATTCTATTCCAATATTTTCATTGGGAATAAGCCACGGTTCAGGCACAAAAAAACTGCTGCAGTTCTTTCTCCACAAATATCCTCGGTAATTCAGCTTTGCTGTTTAGAGGAAATAAGTATGGATATAGCGTAAACGATTTCAACAAGTAAAAATTCTTTATTCCTGGTTCTACTCACATAAAATCAGATAAAAATGTGCATATAGTCAGTCCATGAGGACACCAGGGCGATGTATGGTGTCAGACAGCTTGATAAATCTGCCCCAATGTCTTTAAATGTTTCTTGGTATTGATTGTAGTATTAGACAGAATATAATAAATTGAAAGGATGAAATAAAATGTCTGATTTGTGTTTTAACAATCTTGAAGGAGGGAGCCACAGCACCAGAGGTCAAAATTCAAAAGGGTTTATTTATAAGTGCATCCAAACATGATGAGCGCGACGTTTCGATTCACAATGAATCTTTATCAAGCATGCTTGATAAAGATTCATTGTGAATCGAAACGTCGCGCTCATCATGTTTGGATGCACTTATAAATAAACCCTTTTGAATTTTGACCTCTGGTGCTGTGGCTCCCTCCTTCAAGATTGTTAACCCCTGGTTTCCGGCATCAGAAACTTGGGCCGCGGGCACCACCACAAATTGATCCACTTCACAAGAAGGATTGCTGCCCTACCTCTCCATTGTTTTGATTTGTGTTTTAAGCGCCAGTCTTAAAATTCCCTGCATCGGCACTATGGCACCCATATCTACCAAGAGGCTCTGACCTGATAGCATATAAGAGAAGGTCTGAACTGGGAGAGTTTTCTGCTATAGTCTCCGTTATAGTAAGTCTGGCAGGTTAAAGGAAACCTACCACTTGAAGTGGCAGGTTTCCGATGGCAATACCGGGCACCAGCTCAGGGTGAGCTGGTGCCGGAGCTTATTTTAGTTAGTGTTTTAAACCTTATAGCCGGCGCAGGCAGGTACGCGCTCGGCGCTTACCGTGCGCGCGGCTACATAGGAAGTGAATGAGAGCCGCGCGCATGGTAAGCGCGGAGCGCGTACCTGCCTGCGCCGGCTATAAAGTTTAAAAAGTGTTTTAAACCGCGGTACCGCGGTTTAAAACACTAACTAAAATAAGCTCCGGCACCAGCTCACCCTGAGCTGGTGCCCGGTATTGCCATCGGAAACCTGCCACTTCAAGTGGTAGGTTTCCTTTAAGGCGTTCACATCCCTGGTTGGTCCCAACCCACCCTAAGACGCCCACAGCGGCATGCGGGTCAGAGAAGCCAGGAAACTGGCGGGAGTTGGGATATTTATGTTCCTTCTCTTCCAGAAAACTGGAGGAGAATGCATAACGAATCTCCGCCAATGGCATGTAAAGGCTGAGGCAAAGCTTTCCAGTTGTATACCAAGCATTCCTCTGATTTATTTCTAGATCTTGGAAAACTCCTTCAGCAAGGCTTTTTTGAAGCATCCTCCTTGAGCTAAGTTCACATGGATGAGCATGTTTCTGTTATTCTTTTTGTAATCTGGGTGTGCAACAAAAAGTCCATATACAATTGGAAGTGGGGCTTACATCTATGTTACCTATTGTGTTGAGTTTGTGTTTTGTTCTGTGACATTACTGCTAGACATTTCTAGAGCTGCTAAGTATTTGATTTTATTTCATTTAAGAGATTACATATCTTTTACACGTCATGTTACAGAAATGTAGTAGAGCTACATAACCTGTTGTCATTTCCTTTTTACAGTAGATGAAATGAGCCAGAAAAATAAAAAAAACCAACAAAAATAAATAAATGAGTGCGATAACATGCGGACACACTTGTAGTGGTAATGAAAATGTTACTTTCTAATCGAAACAAATACCAGACAACTTTTCATTCTGCATTTGATCAACCACTGTCCTTCTTTTATGTCATGTCATGTTTCTGACCACAGAGAGACGGAAGAAACTGTTCCGATTTCTTATTATGCTGTTTTCTTCTTATTTTCAGTAGGCATAAAGGGGCAGGTTTATTATTAGACAGGCATCTTACTTACCGTATTTTCCGGACTATAAGGCGCACTTAAAAGCCTTGGATTTCCTTGGAAATCCAAAGTGTGCCTTATAGTCCGGTGCGCCCTATGTATGGCGCTGGGCAGCGGACCATACTTACATAGGTCCCCGCTACCGGAGACCGGAGACAGCAGATCTCCAGCGGGAACTGCAGACCACGCGGCACGAACAACTTCTGCCGCGTGGTCTGCAGTTCCCGCTGGAGATCTGCTGTCTCTGGTAGCGGGGACCTATGTAAGTACGGTCCGCTGCCCTCCTCCACCTCCCCCTCACCTTCCCCACTCACCTTCCCCGCGTCGCCGCGTCTCTTCTCCGCGTCGCGTCCCGTCGGGTCTCCGCTCCGCCCCCGGACCTCCGCCACGGCCCCGGACCCTGCGCCTTATAGTCCGATGCGCCTTATATATGGAATTATTACATATATAAGGCGCATCGGACTAATGCGCCTTATATTCCGGTGCGCCTAATGGCCCGGAAAATACGGTAAGCTAATATTTTTTGTGTCATTGAAACTTTTTGTGTATTGTACACATCAGGTTTGTACAGTGGTTTAAACGGTTTAATAAATGTTTTATTTTGGTACTGGAATGTGTTTGCAACTTCCTGCATCACAGGGAGACTGGAGTGGACTTGTGCTTAAAGGGGTTGTCGAGGTTCAATCAAAAACGTATAACTGAACGGGAAGAGGGAGGTTAGAAAATAAGAAACCGCTTATACTTACCTTCGCTGTTATTCCCGTCGTACTGAGCTGTCTCTTGTCGGTGCCCTGCCTATGTTTGTTTACAGTAACGGCACACTTGCCCGACAACTTCCAGTCGCCAGCTACAGCATTGAAGCTACTCCGGCACCTGGCCCGCAGCACTGCTTGGGTGGGCGTGCCTTGCCCCTGCAAACAAACAGAGGTACTTAACTGACCGGAGACATCGCAGGACTAGGTAAGTATAGGCTCTTTTTAAAATTTCTTATCACCACTTTTTTGCCATTTTGCAACTCATAAAAATTTAAGTAAAGAATAATGAAACAGTTGTACAGTCTGAAAAATGTTAGAAAAAAATAGTTCATCAAGTCTTACAAAAAATGACACCATACACAGCACCAAATGAGAAAAAGTAAGAGCTATTAAAACCTATATATATTTGGTATGCTCGTTATCGTTCTGAGGTTGGGTGTTATTTAGAGTGCACAATGAACGCTTGTGGTTGTGTCACCACTTCCCATTACATAGTATGGAATATTCAATACCGCCACTAGGATTTACAATTTGTTAAGCAGAAAACAAGCCCTTATAAAACTCCATACACAGAAAATAGGAAAGTTAGGGATTTTTAAAGGAGGGGCTAAAAAATCGAAATGCAAAACTGAAAAAGGGAAGCCTGAGGGAAGTGGTTGAAACTTAATTGGACTAAGAATATTAATAGTGTTATAAAAGAAGATTGTAATTTGTCATAAGTGTGAAGGCCTGACGACAGGTTCCCTTTAAGGTTGAAAATAGGTTGTCCGTGAAGGGGTTAGTTTTGGTGATGTCTATGTATTGGTGAATTTTCGTTTGCCAAATATGACTCTACAAAATTGCTTTTGTTTCTCTCTTGTCGTGTGTCCTGGATTGTGTGGTGATGTGATCCTCTCTGCTTTTATCTAGCACGTAACAGTTTCTCTTTCCAATTGACTTAATTGGATGTTTCAGTAGTGTGGATGGAGTACTGTTATAGTGAGATGATTGTTCATAGATCATGTATCCCAAGCTGGGTTATGTCTATCCTTGGGCTCAAATGTAAATTATAACAATACATTATAAAGGTTGATTCCTGAACTTTATTTGCAGCAATTAAATTATATGGTGTGAATCTTAAATCTGTAGTGGAAAGCCATTTTCAGCAATGTGAGTAAGGAATTTTCAAAAATCCCTACAAAAATACACTACACTGTTAATGTAATGTGCTGCAGATCAGGGCAGTTTCTTGGTAATTTGTTGTACAGGGCGAATCTAAAAAAAAAACGACCCCCCCCAGTATATAGGTATCCAGCACACTTCCCCTCCATTGTATAGGAAGTCGGCACACTGCAGTACCCCAGTATATAGGGAGCCAGCACACTGCAGCCTCCAACCCAGCATATAGGTAGCCTAAGCACAATGCATCCTCCTGTCCCCAGTATATAGGTAGCCCAAGGTCACAACAGTCACCCCTATTCCGTATAAAGATACCCCCTGCACACTGCAGTCACACCACCTCTTCAGTATATAGGTAGCACTAGCACACTGCAGTCACCCTCCCCTTCAGTAATATAGGTAGCCCCAGCGCACTGCCATCAGCACATAAAAAAATAAACTAAGTGCTCACCTTCTTGCGCTCTTTTTGGATCCTCTTCTATCTTTTGTAGTAGTGTGACACTTCTCCATGCACTTGGCCAGCACACACACTATGACATCACAAGGGGCTACTGCAGAAGATAGAAAAGCAGCCGCACGGAGCTCTGGAAGGTGAGTACAGGTATCAGTCTGCACAGGAGCTGTAGACACAGAGGTCGCATTAACGCCTCGCCACGCGTCATAGACGCGTGATGATGCGCCATTACCCCCCAAAATAATTGCCATGCGTAAAGTTACGCTTGGCAATTATTCCCTGTAGCGCGCAGGCTGAGCGGTTCAGCGCGCGCTGCAAATGAGGGAAATGCGGGATCACAGCGCGCGCCCCTGACACTGATCACTGTATCACGTGTCCCGCTGAGCGGCCCGGCGCGCGCTGTGATCCCTCATTTGCAGCGCGCGCTGAACCGCTCAGCCTGAGAGCACCAGCTCCGGGGGAGACACGTGGGCCGCGAAGTTGCTGCTCCCCGTCCTGCTCCAACTCTCCCTGCCCACAGCTGCCTACGTTTGTGATCGACGCAGTGCCGAGTGAGTGTTTGCAGTGTTCTGTGTGAGTGTAGTGTGTTCCGTGTTGTGTGTGCTGTGTGAGTGTTGTGTGGGCAGTGTGAGTGTTGTGTGGGCAGTGTGAGTGTTGTGTGGGCAGTGTGAGTGTTGTGTGGGCAGTGTGAGTGTTGTGTGGGCAGTGTGAGTGTTGTGTGGGCAGTGTGAGTGTTGTGTGGGCAGTGTGAGTGTTGTGTGGGCAGTGTGAGTGTTGTGTGGGCAGTGTGAGTGTTGTGTGGGCAGTGTGAGTGTTGTGTGGGCAGTGTGAGTGTTGTGTGGGCAGTGTGAGTGTTGTGTGGGCAGTGTGAGTGTTGTGTGGGCAGTGTGAGTGTTGTGTGGGCAGTGTGGGCAGTGTGGGTGTTGTGTGGGCAGTGTGGGTGTTGTGTGGGCAGTGTGGGTGTTGTGTGGGCAGTGTGGGTGTTGTGTGGGCAGTGTGGGTGTTGTGTGGGCAGAGTGAGTGTTGTGTGGGCAGTGTGAGTGTTGTGTGGGCAGTGTGAGTGTTGTGTGGGCAGTGTGAGTGTTGTGTGGGCAGTGTGAGTGTTGTGTGGGCAGTGTGTGTGTTGTGTGTGGGCAGTGTGTGTGTTGTGTGTGGGCAGTGTGTGTGTTGTGTGTGGGCAGTGTGCAGTGTGTGTGTGGGCAGTGAGTGTGTGTGTGTGTGCCGTGTGTGTGTGTGCAGTGTGCCGTGTGTGTGTGTGTGTGTGCAGTGTGCAGTGAGTGTGTGTGCAGTGAGTGTGTGTGCGGCGAGCAGTGTGCAGTGCGGCGAGCGTGTGCTGTGCGGCGTGCGTGCGTGCGTTGCTTCATTTTGACCAGTAAGCCAAACTCAGACTCCTCAATTTTCCTTAGCTCTAGGGTTCAGGTTAAATTTGATCAGTATAACAAATGCAGTACCGGAACAGGTTGTTCGTCCCCGGCCAAAATCCTTTTTATAAAGAATAGATATTTATATGACATTTCCTGTATTCTTATAGAAAAAATATTCAACACATAATGCGTTTTATCAAATTGTACCAATGTATTATATACTTTTGGACTCCAATGCCCTGTTTTGTCAGCATTTAAATAATAATAATTGATGTAATTGTGCATAGAAAGCAAGTAAATACAGCATATTTTATAGTTGGACCTTACTGTGCATGATATACCGTATGTCTGATATATAAGCACCTACCTCATAACCTGTTTACCTCAAGTCTATTATTGCTAAAATTGTCATTATTACCAAGCATCACCTGAGATTCTATTATGGGATTTAGGAGGAAAGGATTATGCATTAAGTTTCAGTTCAATGATTTGAACAAGTGGCATATGTTCCAGATTAAGACTTAGACCGATTCTATTCTTCTAATGGCCAGGTTAGGCAGCATGTTTAATTACCAAGGACATTTTAGGCTGCATGGGGCATTTCATTGCTCGCGGAGGCTGCATGGGGCATTTCATTGCTCGCGGAGGCTGCATGGGGCATTTCATTGCTCGCGGAGGCTGCATGGGGCATTTCATTGCTCGCGGAGGCTGCATGGGGCATTTCATTGCTCGCGGAGGCTGCATGGGGCATTTCATTGCTCGCGGAGGCTGCATGGGGCATTTCATTGCTCGCGGAGGCTGCATGGGGCATTTCATTGCTCGCGGAGGCTGCATGGGGCATTTCATTGCTCGCGGAGGCTGCATGGGGCATTTCATTGCTCGCGGAGGCTGCATGGGGCATTTCATTGCTCGCGGAGGCTGCATGGGGCATTTCATTGCTCGCGGAGGCTGCATGGGGCATTTCATTGCTCGGGTAAGGCTGCATGGGGGGTATTTCATTGCTCGGGTAAGGCTGCATGGGGGGTATTTCATTGCTCGGGCAAGGCTGCATGGGGGGTATTTCATTGCTCGGGCAAGGCTGCATGGGGGGTATTTCATTGCTCGGGCAAGGCTGCATGGGGGGTATTTCATTGCTCGGGCAAGGCTGCATGGGGGGTATTTCATTGCTCGGGCAAGGCTGCATGGGGGGTATTTCATTGCTCGGGCAAGGCTGCATGGAGGTATTTCATTACTTGTGGAGGCTGTGACCAATGCATTTCCCATCTTGGGCTTATAGTCAATAAGATTTCCCAGTTATTTGTGGTAAAAATAGGGGCCTCTTCGTATACTCGGGTCGGCTTACACACACACACTAGAAGTCGTTTTCAGTTACTGGTATTAGTAATAATAATTACTAATGGTAGTCTTTATATAACGTCATCATATACCGTAGCGTTTTACAAATCATTGGGGGCATACTATAGAGTACAAACAGTTATATGGAACAAGTGAGGGCCCTGCTCGCCGGAGCTTGCATATGCACCTATTTTGTAGTGGATGTTTCACTGAAACAACCTGGATGAGGCTAGGTTCACACAATGTTATTTGCATACATACATTGGATTCAGACATATGCCTATACAGGGGGATATGTCGCCTGGGGAACCCCCCCTGAATAAGGGGGGAAGAGTGTACATTGTGTAAATCAGCAGCAGCCAATGGACAGTGACATCACCGGGACTGTTGGGAGAGATGCAATACGCTGCATCCGCTCCCCAAAAGCGTCCATTGCCTCCGCTAAGCGGATACGTTGCTCAGGCGGAAACTGCAGGATGAAAAGACGTAGCTTGCTACATTTTTCCATCCTTAATTTTTTGACGGACGGAACGTTTAGTTGCCAGATGGAGGCAACAACCATGCCTCTGTCTGCCACTATTATTTAATGTATATGCCAAGTGTATATGTTGGGTGCTTTCCCAACGTATGTGCTTAGGGTATACAATTAATGTGATGTGAACCCGGCCTTGCCTTTAGAGGTTTTAGAAAGTTCCAGAGTTCTCTTTTTCACTTGTTTGCATGTATAAAAGCCTACAAAATCAAACCCTAAATTAACTTGTTTAATGTTTCTTGGAATATTGCTAGTTCTAAGTGCTTTGGGGATTTTGGCTAGTCAGATTTCTATGCAGATTTAGTATAAAAGGATTTAGGTGTTGAAATGTTGCATATGACTTGGATAATCTCTTTGGTTCAGACGTAATTGAGACTGTAAGTTATTTTTTTTAATGCTTCGATTTCTAGGATTCTCATTCCACAATGGAACTCATTTTGTTTAACGCAACCCATTTATAGCTATATCGGTGTATCGAAAATGCTAACAATAAATACAAATGTGTCTGTAGGGAATTTGAGTTATGTTTAGGGGTATTTCGATTTGGGATTTTTATATATAGTACAGACCGAAGGTTTGGACACACCTTCTCATTCAAAGAGTTTTCTGTATTTTCATGACTATAAACATTGTAGAATCGCACTGAAGGCATCAAAACTTTGAAGTAACACATGTGGAATTATATACTTAACAAAAAAGTGTGAAACAACTGAAAATATGTCTTATATTCTAGGTTTTTCAAAGTAGCCACTTGTTGCTTTGATTACTGCTTTGCACACTCTTGGCATTCTCTTGATGAGCTTCAAGAGGTAGTTACCAGAAAAGGTTTTCACATCACAGGTGTGCCCTTTAAGATGTAATAACTTTGATTTCTTGCATTATAAATGGGGTTGGGACCAACGTGCATGGGTTTTCTCTGGGTCCTCCAATTTCCTCCCACACTCCAAAACATACTGGTAGGTTGATTAGATTGTGGGCCCCAATAGGGAAAGGGACCAATTTGGCAAGCTCTGTGCAGCGTAATCTGTGTGCACTATATAAATAATGGAATTGTTATTATTGTTATCAGTTGTGCTGTGCAGAAGTCGGGCGGATACACAGCTGATAGTCCTACTGAATAGACTGTTAGCTGATTTTTTTTTTTCTAGCCATAGTACAAATTCTAAGTAAAGAAAAACAAGTGACCATTATTACTTTAAGAAAAAGCCAGTCCGAAAAATTGGGAAAAGTTTGAAAGTGTCCCCAAGTGCAGTTGCAAAACCCATCAAGCGCTACAAAGGAACAGGCCCCAGGAAAGGAAGACCAAGAATCAACTCTTCTGTGGAGGATAAGTTAATCCGAGTCACCAGCTTCAGAAATAGCAGGCTAACAGCAGCTCAGATAAGAGATCAGGTCAATGTCACACAGAGTTCTAGCAGCAGACACATCTCTACAACAACTGTTAAGAGGAGACTGTGTGCAGCAGCCTTTATGGTAAAATAGCTGCTAGGAGACCACTGCTAAGGACAGGCAACAAGCAGAAGAGACTTGTTTGGGCTAAAGAACACAAGAAATGGAAATTAGACCAGTGGAAATCTGTGCTTTGGTCCGATGAGTCCAAATCTGAGATCTTTGGTTCCAACCACCTTTGTGTGATGTAGAACAAACTGGATGAGGGTAGTGATAAAGAGACACAGAGGTATTTAATAGATTCTAGGTCAAGGACTTTAGGAGGTCTCCTTATCCTCCAAAGAAACGCATCTGTGAACTGTGTCCTATAAATCGACCAATTGAGACCGTTTTTGATTTTATCAGATTTTACTTCTTTCAAATATATACATGTATTTTACATCATTTCATTTCATATTCTTCTTATATACAAAGTTAATTCCTCGGCTAGTAAATGTACAACCTAGTGAGTGTGCTGTCACTTTTAAATAATGGAAAAGTTCACCTTGTTTGGCGTTCTGGCAGTTTTTTTTTTTTTTTTTGCAGCACTCACGTGTTCAAAGGCTCCAGGGCTGAGACTCACATGTCTCTGACTGTTGGACAGAGTGGTATCGTATAGGTGGAGGACGATACCACTCTGTCCAACAGTCCAACAGTCATATTAACATGCATATTAAAGGCAACCTGACCGGTATATCTAGCCCCCAAAAGCAAAAAATCCTACATATTTTACTGCAGTGCGTTGCTCTGTATAATGATATTGAAATGAGTCTGCGGCTCATAAAATGTTTCTGTTCCCCGCTCCCCCATCCCGAAAGTGGAGAATCTCCTCTTAATATGAATCTATTATGTTTCTAGGTGCAATTTTATACATACCACTCCCAACTGCCATTTTAACTGTCAATATCTCTTGTTCACTGGCACATAGAAACACAATCATAGCTTCATATGATGGAGAGGAGATTCTTGGTCACTGGGATTCAAAGTTATAGCACTCTGAAATGTTTCTCCTCATTCCTCAGTCAATAATTACTTTATATGTAGCAACATTTTTAAATGGAATATCATGGACTAATGTTCATGTTATTAACCCTCTCCTAAACAGAACAAACATATTAACACTGCCACCCAGGACATGTCCTAAAAGTTGCATGTACCATTAAAAACTAACATTCCTGACTAAAGTTTTTATTTGATCCCTCCATTATTTCTACCTGTGTTATGGTGTTTTTACTCAAATTCTTATGAACACGGAAGGTGCCGTTATTGTACTGCTAATACAATGGGGCACATGTTACACCAGAAAGTTACATCTAAGAGTAACCTTTTGTTATCTCGTTAGCTTGGTTTATGGATATATAGTTTATTTTGGTTAGCATTTTGTATGGGAGTGTAAAATAATATATCTATGTGAATCTTAGTAGCACCAAAGTAGTTTGGTGCACTATGTGTATTTAACATCCCCTTTGCTACATATTTTGGTGAATGTACACATGTATGTGGGTTATGTAGAAACTCCTTACATCTTACTGTCTTTAGAAAAGTACATTTTCTCTATAGAAGTAGTCTGGATTTGTACACATTTTAGTGGAAATTTTGAACTGTCATGTAATCTTTGCATTTTATCAAAGTTTGCTGCAAAGTTGCATAAAGGTGGTTGTGTGTAGTAATTTAAAGATTATTTCTGTATAAATGCCAGGCTGTGTTTTCTGAAAGAAAAACTATTTTTGACACAAAATTTGCTTTTTACTTTGTGCAGTATATATTTTTAAACCCATTAATGCATAGTTACCAAATATTGCATGGTTTATGTTTTTAGCATTTTTGGGAGTGTAAAGTCTTGTTGATGTTGTGTATTGTGGTAGATATAAATTTTCTCACTTTTACTTATTATTTGTACATTGCTATTTATGCTTAAACTTCCACTTGGATTCAAAATTGCATGAACATGATTGTGAAAATGGCGTACCGTTTATACTCAAGTATAAGCTGAGTTTTCCAGCACAAAAATGTGCTGAAAAACTTCACCTCGGCTTATACTCATGTCACGAAAAAAAACAAACTCTGTAATCGCCTTCTGACACCCCTCTTGCAGGTCCTCTTCTATACCACGATGCTCCGTGTCCCTGCGCTGTGTGTCTCAGGGATCGTGACGTCAGCCACTCGGCACACGCTATGATGTCAATGAGCGGCTGACATCACAATCCCTGGGACGAACCGCGCGGGGACACGACGCTGATGCCGGAGTATCGCAGTATAGAAGAGGACCTGCCGGGGAGGGGGGGGGGGGGCATTGGGAGGCGAGTACAGTGTTTGTTCGTTTTTTTTTTTCATACAGGAATTATATTGCGGGCAGGCTGCATACTGCAGGGGGCCGTGACCAATGCATTTCCCACCCTCTGCTTATATTCGAGTCAATAGGTTTTTCCAGTTTTTTTGTATTAATATTAGGGTTCTCGGCTTATACTCGCGTTGGCTTATACTGTTCTTTTGGGGTTTAGCGTAATCATTTATGCTGTAATTTCGGTTTTATTGTCACCTGTCAAAATTGCTCTGGCCAATACCACAACAAAATTTCCATAAACACTTGGCAGTGAAAGGATTGTGTTTATGTTCATGCGTATACTGTTCTTTTTCTAAACCTGGGAAGCTGCAGAACATGTTTTAGCATGCAATGTTGGCGGTACAGCTGCTTTTTTGTGACTTTGTGTTATGCAGAATTATCCAGTTTTTGCATATGCGTCTCATATTGCCGAGTTATTGTAGGAAAACCAGGCTAATTTTCTGTGTCAGTGTACAGTATGACTCAGGCTTGCTGTATTGCATGTTTGCTTTTCCCTTATTATAGCATGGTGCTGTGGTTACAGAGACGACTAATAATACTGAAGTGCGGAAACACCTAACCATAAACTGAGTGCTGTCCTTTACAATAGTGTGTGATAGTTTGTATTTGTGAACCTCTCCCTGGTCTGGCTGCAATGACCGTGTTATTTGGCTATGACTCTGTACTCCAGTATTCTGACTAATGCATCTTTTCAGATGGTTTTTACTGTGGAATCCTGACATGACCTAGAAGAAAAGATGGATATTGAACTTTAATGATCTGTTGGAAAAGTGACATTGTTTGGTGTTTCATGTGGTTATAAAACAAAGAGATGCGTTTAGGTGCGGCTTCATCAACGGATATGTCATTATTGAGTGCTGGAGGTGCTATGTTAGATCACCTTATAATTTAATACATGGTTTCAATGGAAATGTACTTGTAGCAGGACAATGTAAGCTCTCATATTCTTTTTGATGAGTTCTTGTATTCACCGATGATTATTAAATAAAGAACTCTTGATGGTCTCCCTGGGATATTCTTGAAATACTGTTCACTGTTGTGTTTGAAGAAGGACTTTTCCTCTGTAACTGTGTTTTTTAATAAATAATATTATACCCTCCGCTCTGGCATCTTTGAGTCCCAGACGTTGCTTTTCCAACATTTTTCCACTAATTTATACCTCCACCCCAAATGTCAGAATTCTGTGATTGCTTTAAAATGTATTGGTGTCTATAAAATGCACAATAATTAGTGTACACAATGAATTAATTCTAATCCTTGTTTTACTTCTTTTAGTGAGCTGTGAGAACAGTGGAATAACACCATGGAGGACGGGAAGCCAGTCTGGGCACCACACCCAACTGATGGCTTTCAGTTGGGCAACATTGTGGATATTGGGCCAGATTCTTTAACAATTGAACCTCTAAATCAAAAGGGAAAGGTAAAATTTTATATTTATGAATATGACTATACAGGCGGTCCCCTATTTAAGGACACCCGACTTACAGACAACCCATAGTTACAGACAGACCCCTCTGACCTCTGGTGAAGCTTTATGAATGCTTTACTATAGTCCCAGACTGCAATGATCAGCTGTAACGTGTCTGTAATGAAGCTTTATTGATAATCCTTGGTCCCATTGCAGCAAAAAATGTTTAAGCGCCAATTGTCACTGGGGCCAAACATTTTTTTGTCTGGATCTACAATTATAAAATATACAGTTTCGACTTACATACAAATTCAACTTAAGAACAAATCTCCGGACCCTATCTTGTACGTAACCCGGGGACTGCCTGTAAATGTATTGAAAACATTTCTGATGTATGAATAAATAACGCAAGTCCCTGCGTAAGACTGCCATTGATGAGAAATCTTATGAAAACTGAAAGAAAGTGGTACAGATTCTGTGCAGTCTTGTATTTATGTAGGCCTATGGACTTGTGTCATTATAGGAAAACACAATTGTAGCTAGAGCATCTTTTGAAAGTTCATCTGTTATCTGGGGGTGAACCATTGTTATTTTCTCTTTATGTTACTGGACCAATAAAGCTCCATTATTAGATAAAGATGCTATGGCTATAACCTCAGACATATGAGGTTTTTTTTTTTTTAATAGCAGAAGTTTTAGGGCTTTGGGGTTTTCTAATTCCTTGAATTTGTCTTAAGGATCGAATAGCTAGCACCAGACTGCAGAATAAGATGCCTCCTAATGTGAGTAGAACATCCTGCTGTCAGCTGATGACTACTATAGTGCTTTAGTTCCTTATACTAAAACAATATTAGAAATTTTTTTTTTTTTTCTAACCATTAATACATTATTGTAGATTATTACTGTATTTAACTGATTAAGTGTATATACAGACAGTCCTCACCCGACTTACCTGACTTGCAACTGATAACTCCTAGTTACAGTGCCCCATCACTGCACAGGCTATATGTTTAATCCCATATGAAAACCATTTGTCTCTATAGTAACAGACTACAAACTGTGTGTAGTTTAGTTCCACAATCATGCCACCTTGCTTCCTCTTTGGCCTTGTTGTTACTAACATATTGTTGGCAGTTTTGTAAGGCTAAGATTACACCTGCATTTGCCGGGGGTTGTTAATTAATGTATGTATAGCAGAAGGTAACGGAAGGTCCATTATAGTGTATAGGGAAAGAAAGGTGAATGGAAGCCCTTACGTTCACCTACCACGTCCGGTTTTCCTTATGCTCTCATTTAACAGAAGAGAAATGGAACGCCCAGATGCAGGTGTGAACTAGTCCTTGTCTTTGTAATATAGTATGTTCTTATTGTACAGAAAATTGTAATTTCCAGTATCCTGTCCTAGTATGTAATGTTCACCATTTATACTAACAAAGCACATTTTGTATTTCCAGACATTTTTGGCAGCTATAAACCAGGTTTTCCCTGCAGAAGAGGACACCTTAAAGCATGTGGAGGACAACTGTGAGTATCATAGTGTCTGCTCCAACTATAATTATGTACCAAAAAGGCTGGAAAGGTGGAATATCTCTCGAAATACTCAACAGAATGAAAAACTAAAAACTTATGTGTCAAATACTTGTTTTAAAAAGCTATTCAATTATACCAAACCCTGCCCCCTACCTACCCTTAATTTAGTTTACAATTTTAAATGAGAACCTCCATTTTTTTTATAGCCGATTTGGATATTTGACACACATATTATTTTTAGTTTTTTGATCCCATGTGTATATCACAATATATTCCACCGCCCTGACCTTTTTGTTACCCTGTATGTATGTATGTATGACAGATGGATAGATATACCGTATTTACTCATGTATAAGCAGAGATTTTCAGCGCCTCTTTTTCCACAAGTGTAAAAAAAAAATAAACTTCACCATCTGGCGCTGCCTAATGCTTTCCGCGTCTCCTCTTTCTTCAGCTCTTCATCTATAACAAAGCAGGCATAGACGCATATATGTGCTCTGCCCGCCGGCGGACAGTATGATGCGGCAGTGTCACTGCTGCTGACATCATAGTGTGCGCGGCATGGACGTGTCTCTGCCCGCTTTGTTACAGATGAAGAGCTGAAGGTAGAGGAGCCGCTGGGAACATCGGGGAGTGCCGGAAGGTGAGTATAGCAGGGGCTGCAGTTCATTTCGGCTGGTCGGGGGGCATTTCATCAGTGAGGGGGCAAGCTGCAGTTCATTTTCCGGGGGGGGGGGGGGGGTGTTGCAGAACAATTCATTGCTTAGGAGTGCTTGTTGCAGGGCATTTCATAGGTAGGGGACTTGCTTCAGAAGACTGAGAAACCAGCTCTCCATTCTCCTAGACTTGTTGAGTAAAGCACGGATCACCCCTCTTCTAGGGTATAGGCATACTTGAAAAGCAAACAAACACATAGCAGCTTATGCAAGCTATGAATAAGGACAGTGTATCTGTTACAAGTGGATTTCCTGTACTGCCATTTAATGCATCAATAAAGGAAGAGTTTTGCAGTGTTTGGAGTGGGGGGGGGGGGGGCGCTGGCTGTACAGCAGTATTTCTTCTGTAACAAAGCAGTCAGAGATGTGTCCATACGCTCTGCCAGCCGGCGCACGTGATGATGCAATGTTGTCGCCGCTTCTGATGTCATAGTGTGCGCCGGCGGGCAGAGAGCATGGATACGCTTTGTTACAGATGAGAAGCTGAAGGCAGAGGAGCTGCGGGGAGCATCGGGCAGCACCGGAAGGAGAGTATAGTTTTTATATTTATATAATTTATATTTATATTTTTTTTATACACCGTGGGGGGCTGGCAGAAAGGCACTTCATTACCAGGGGCTCTGCTGCAGAGCATTCCATTACTTGGGAGACTGCTGGGAATTTCATTACTTGAGAAGGCTGTGACCAATGCATTTCATTTCATATTTCAATATTTCAATAAGTTTTCCCAGTTATTTGTTGCAAAATAAGGTGCCTCGGCTTATATTCAGGTCTGCTTATACTCAGGTATATATGGTATCTAGATTCTCATTAATTCTTCTGACTACAAAATAATCATTTTGTTAATGTTACCTATGTTATCTTACAGATTACCCAGAAAAGGTTTGGGCTTTACTAACTCATGGGAGTTGGTTATTTACAGTGAATTCTCAGTGCAGTCAGGATTAGTTAACATTACTGAGCCATTGCTGTGAAGAAATCATTAAACATTTCCTATATAAGTCACTAATTAACAAGGATTTTTTCTTTTATAACCGGTAACTCCATAATTGTTACTTACCTTCATTTAGAGGACAATTACTGTGCAAAGTCCAGTTTCATTAATCGTTTATATGTGACTTTTCCCTGTAGAGGGTTTTCTCATTCACATTCATTGGAAATATTTTTTACACTGCATCATGCTACATAGTTGGACTTTGGAAAAATATCCTCTTCATTTTGTGCTTCTTTATAAATTGTAATTGAATGATTCATGGATATAAAATATGTCATCATAGAGACAGATAAATTATGTGTCCTCTTTTTTTAACTCTTTATGGATCTTTTTATTTGAAAATAAAACTTTCTTAGATTATGATGCCAACCCTGGTCATGCAGGAACAGATTAAGTAGCCAGGGTCTTTCATGTCTATAGTTTTGGCTTCTCTTTAGAATAGGTGTATTACAACTCAAGTAAGACATGGTAAGAGTTTTACAGAGCCATAATATATCTCCATATCCCCCTATTTCATGGAGTGCTGCTTAACAAGAGTAGAGTAATGATATAACAAAAAAGTACTGGCGTACTTACCGGTAGTTTATTTTCTTTGTCTTGATGAAAATGGGCAGTTTGTTTATGCTATTTTAGCACATGCAGGTGACGCCTTGAGGAAAGAAGATATTGAAAAAACAAAAAACATTTATCTCTTAGACTATGTCCACAGTGGATTTGGCCTCTTCAAAAAAATATATTCTTTGCAAAACACAATGCAGTCCTTCATAGTTGAAAGCCATAGGAGTAGTAGCTAAAATTATCTGATCTGTATTGGTTTTAATGGCTGTTTGTCAAACGGTAATAGCCCGATGTATCCTGTTTTGTGAAACATGTCACTTAAGAAAAAAAAAAGTGGGTGCGGTGGGTTGGGGAACAAGGTGGGCCAGGGGCAGTTTATGCTCTGGTCAACCAAATATACTATATCCTGCACCAAAATACTGTCCTGGCATCAGGGGCGTTGCTAGGGTGGTAAAAGATCCGGGGCACAGGCCCCAATGCATGTGTATGGCACTTTCAGTAATGCCCGCTACTGTACATACCCTCCCTCACATTTGGTTCTGCCAATAATAACGTTATTGAGGGTATATAGAGCTACAGAAACACAGGAGAAATCCCTACGTGTTATACACAGTGACTGCTGGTGACATGTCCACTTCACTATTAGGCATCACCACATGTCCTTTATTGTCCCTATATCTTGGTTCTCCGAAGGCGCGTTAACATGTTGCAATTAAAAATGCATCACAATCAGTTTTGAGGTGGTTTTAGGTGCATTTTGTTATTTTAAGTGAACAACATTTGTAGAACAGGTTTCCCCTTCAAATTCACCCGTTCAGATCAGGTCTTTCACCTGTTAAATTGACAAAACTGCACCTAAAACCACCTCAAAACTGATTGTAACTGCATCATGTGAACACACCCTGACAGTGTTATCCTGCTGCTGCCCTTACACTCTCCCAAAATACTGTAAGGCTGCACTCACACGTTTGCATCTAAACAAATACAAGACACCAGGTGCTCTTATTCATAACAAAACCATCACTGGAAACTCATGTGTGAGCAAACCGAGGCCCCATCCTACTGCCATGTGTGAACACACCCCAAGAAATGTCCCCACAGTCCCCCACAAATCCTCTCAGTAATGTCTCCCCCACACAGCCCCCCTGTAATGTCCCCCACACAGCCCCCCCCTGCAATGTCCCCATTTATGTCCCCACAGACAGCTCCCCTGTAAGGTCCCCCATTAATGTCTCCAGGTAATGTCTCCACACACAGCCCCCCTGTAATTTCTCCACACACAGCCCCCCTGTAATGTCCCCACAGACAGCCCCCCTGTAAGGTCCCCCATTAATGTCTCCTGGTAATGTCCCCACACACAGCCCTTCTGTAATGTCCCCCAGTAATGTCCCCACCACAGCCCCCCTGTAATGTTCCCAGTAATGTCCCCACACACAGCACCCATGTAATGTCCCCTGTAATGTGCCCCACGCAGATCCCCCTGTAATGTGCCCCACGCAGATCCCCCTGTAATGTGCCCCACGCAGATCCCCCTGTAATGTGCCCCACGCAGATCCCCCTGTAATGTGCCCCACGCAGATCCCCCTGTAATGTGCCCCACGCAGATCCCCCTGTAATGTGACCCACGCAGATCCCCCTGTAATGTGCCCCACGCAGATCCCCCTGTAATGTGCCCCACGCAGATCCCCCTATGTTCTCCCTCTCACCTCACTTGTGCAGCTCCGTGCTCTTCTTCCCCCTGCAGGTCATGTGATCGTGACATCATCACAGGTCCTGCAGGGAAAGCAATGTACACTCTGCATTGTGAAGCTTCTCATCACGATCTATGTCCAGAGGACACGAATCGTGATGAGACAGGGGAGGATGCCCGGGCAGTGGGATAACGGTCCTGCTGACCCAGGGAGATCCGGGGCACCAGCCAAAAGATCCTGGGCATGAGCCCCGGATCTTTTGACCTAGTGACGCTCCTGCCTGGCATATATATTTCATCTAAAACCTGCTCTGCAAATTTGGTGAAGGTTTTAACTGAAATAACCAAGCTTGTTTCGTAGATTTTGACTTCTGGGAGGTCGGAGCCACTTAGTAATTCCCGGCATGTCACGCACTGGGTGTGCTGAATACTCCAACCCCAGTGCATCCATTCAACCTGCTTGTTATTCGTCAGGAGACTTAAAAGACCAACTACAAGGGCACAAAACTTCTAATTATTTATGTTACAAAAGCCATAGACTTTTATAAAAGATGAGCTTTCATTTATCAGTCAGTTTGTTTTTGTTTTTAAGAATTCTTTTAATTCATTTTTATAAATTTGCTTTTCTGTTACTCCTATCTTTAGTTTTGAGACCTGTAAAGATTTTGAAAGTGAATCTAGTTTTACCTAATTATTCTCTTTCTTTTTTGTTGCAGGTTCTTTGATGTATCTTAATGAAGCTACCCTTCTCCACAATATTAAAGTTCGTTACAGTAAAGATAAAATATACGTAAGTCCATTATAGAGAGCACATGTAATTAAAATGATCATTACCTCTGCATAAATGGGAAATGTGCAGGGTGAATACAGAACAGCTTAAGAGCTGCTCGTGGGTTGCGGACCGCTTGGCTTAAACTCTCCATAACAATAAAGTTAAATTGAGTTTTATGATATGAAATGCCTCATATTTGTTCTGATAAGAAATCCTAAATTGCCTTTACCCAATGGAACTATCCGCTGACTCCATGTAACTCCAAAGGAATAGACAGCTGACTTGTTGCTCTAGGTACAATGGCGCTCCAGTCTGGACACAGCGGTGGATATTAACCATGGGGTTTCCGCCTTTTTTTCATGGCGCTCTCCCTGCCTCTTTTCCTTTCAACAGTGAAAAAGGGAGTGGTTTTTGTGGCTTGGAAACTCTGACACAATTAATGTGTTTATTTTTAATTTTTAAGTTTGGGTGCTGATAATCTGGAGGACGCAGTTGGCTCCATCCTCTGGCTATAATTTTGCGCATACTCAGAAATGTTATCTACTAAGCGCCACAAAATTAAATATGTGCCTCATTACTGACAGCTAGTCAGAAACTAAACTGGCAGAGGTAACGGCACTTGCAAAAGTATTTGGCTCTCTTGAACTTTTATACTTTTTGCCACATTTCATGCTTCATAAAGTTATAAAATTGTATTTTTTCTGGTGAAGAATCAACAACAATTTGTGAAGTGGAACAAAAATTATTGCATATTTTAAACTTTTGTAAAAAAAAATAATAAACTGAAAAGTGGGGCGTGCATCATAATTTGGCACGTTTTTACTTTCAGTGCAGCAAACTCACTCCAGAAGTTCAGTGAGGATCTCTGAATGATCCAATGTTGTCGTAAATGACTGATGATGATAAATATAATCTACCTGTGTGTAATCAAGTCTCTGCATAAATACACCTGCTCGTGATAGTCCAGGGTTCTGTTTAAACCGCAGAGAGCATCATGTAGACCAAAGACCACACCAGGGAGGTCCGTGACACTGTTACAGAGAAATTTAAAGCCGGATTTGTATACACAACGATTTCACAAACTTTTAACATCCCAGGAGCACTGTGCAAGCGATCATATTGAAATGGAAATCAGACCACTGCAAATCTACCAAGACCAGCCTTCCCTCTATCATCTCAAACAAGGAGAAGACTGATCAGAGATGCAGCCAAGAGGCACATGATCACTCTGGATGAACTGCAGAGATCTACAGCTGAGGTGGTCCATAAGACAACAATCAGTCATAATCTGAAAAAATCTGGTCTTTATGGAAGTATGGCAAGAAGAAAGCCATTTCTTGAAGATAAAGTCTTGTTTAAAGTTTGCCACGAGACACCAAACATGTGGAAGAAGGTGTTCTGGTCAGATGAAACCGAAATGAAACTCTTTGGCCACAATAACAAACAATTTGTTTGGCGTAAAAGCAACACCGCTAATCACCCTGAACACACCGTACCCACTGTCACACATGGTGGTGGCAGCATCATGGTTATGGCCTTATGGGAAGATGGATGGAGGCGAATAAAGGACCATTCTGGAAGAAAACCTGTTGGAGTATTCAAAAGACCTGAGTCTGGAACAGAGATTGGGGCACATTTACTAACCTGTCTGAGGAGATCACCCGAAGTGCATTGTTCCGACGCTAAGGCACTCTGGCGCGATTCACTGAGATCATGCGCCTGATATCCTGCATCTGTCGCTTCCCCGCTCAGGTCAGCCGGAGTTCACCTTCTTCTTCGTCGAGCATGTAAGTGCTTGATCCTGCGACACAGTTTTTAATCTTAAATCCTGCGATCTGTCCTGCCCCCCCCCCCATTTATGTTGCATGAAAGGCAGCGCGCAATACAATCCCCTTCTAAATACCTGTCCCAGCCGCGCAATCCCTGAAGTCTGACAGAAATGCGATCCGCAGACCCTTGTTAAATAAACCCCAATGATCGCAAACCTAAAGCAAAAGCCACAATGGAATGGTTCACAAATAAACGTATCTAGGTGTTAAAAATTTTTTTTTTACAATTTTATATCCTTATGTTTAAAACCTTAAATGTGTCAAAAGGTAGAAAAGTTCAAGGGGCCGAATACTTTTGAAGGCACTGTATAAATGTCCCCCAATCTTCTGTGATGTTACCACTCAGTGGAAACCAGTAAACAAAATTTTTAAACTTTTATCCACCAATCCTGATTATCTGAGATTATACAGTAACCTGTGTAGCTCTTGGCTTGGGTACACTTCATTCTGTTCTTCCTTGTTTTTAAGTAGATAATACAAAAGTCTCCTTTAACACCTCCTGGATCAGATGACAGACTTGATCTTTTATGCTACGATCAAGTTGCCTAATTGTGCTTAATTAATTCTGACCAAATTACAGAAGTAATCTTGCCATCTGCCAAAACAGTGACAGCTGCAATATAGGTTTGACACCAAGTGTCTCCTAAGAAATAATTGTAATTGACACTTACTGACCATGTTTTGCCTTCTTTTCATCTGCTTCACCTATCTACCACAGGGATAATAAATTGTGTAGTGAAATTGTTCTTTATATGCTTTTGTGTTTTCTCACCTGGTTCTTCATACTTTCAGCTTTACACATGTTTTGCTTTATTGCCATTTAAAGCATGCTTTAAAGTCTGTAGTTCAGTCTGTTATTGAGGTACTGAAGTTGATGACAAATATTAAGTGAAGTCGTAGTGAAATAGTTCTATAGGTGTGCAATTTTAGTTGCATAGCACCTTACACATGACTGACAGCCTGTATAATGATGCTGGTGCAGGCTCCTCTATGTGCTTCCTGGTTCTGGCTGCCATGTTCCCTGCAGCCTGTGTGTGTTTTCAACTGCTACAGGATGCAGCTATGTTATAGTAGAACATGTCAGGTACTTGTGTAGCTGATGTCTGTGTCTCTCACAGGCAGCAGGTAAAGCACAGACACTAGCAATGCTTTACTTTACATTACACACAGACATGAGCAGGGGGAGGGGAGGGGTAAAAGGGGTGACATCACTTTCTCTCTCCATGTGCCCAGCCTAATTTACATAGTAGATGATTTTATAATGATTAATGTATGACTTAACTAGATAAAGGCCTTGGATGGAATCTTTGTAAGCTCCTCCAACTGGTAGTGGTGTCAGGACTAGTGACCAAGACCTGATGATAGGTATCCTTTAAATCGTAACTGCCATTTGGAATAGTTTGTTATTTTGTGTGTGAGTGATGTGTTGAACATTTTTCTATTATATTTCATTAAATGATTTGCCACAGCAACGGTAGAAATAAGACTAAGTAAGTAACAACTAAGACCCCCTGCACACTACCATATGTGGCGGCTATATGCTAGCTGTACGTATGGCAGCCAACATGCTGCCGCCATTGGACTCCATTATGCACGACATGTACCGTGTTGTCACAGGGAAAAAAAACGTGCCCGATCTTTTGCTGTAAGAACGGCCTGCAGCACGTCTCTCTATAGAGAGGGGAGGGTTGCAAAGCGCTCTGCACTCCACCTCTCTAACTGAATATATAATACACTCGGGTCACAGGAAAGTTTCCTAATATAATATACATAAAGTATTTTAGAAAAATGTACAATATTTCCTCCGACACAGTATCAAAAATCATCCAAAATGATGGTTAGGGTTGAAATCTGTATGCATAAATCTTTACCTGAACCTAGTATAATGTTGATACAAAGTTGTCTTTTAGAGCTATTAAAAGTATGGACATTAATGAACGTTTTTGTCTCCTTTTATTAATTAGACTTATGTAGCCAACATTTTGATTGCAATAAATCCATATTTTGATGTCCCTAAACTTTATACATCTGAGTGCATTAAAAAGTACCACGGTAGATCACTGGGAACTTTACCACCACATGTATATGCAATAGGTATGTATCATTGTTACTTTGTTAATTTAATTGTTTTTTTGCTTAATTGTTATGAAATATTTTGTATTTCTGTCAGAATATATTGTGTAATCTAAGTTCAATAGGTCTAGATTTGTACATTAGTCTATGAACTCATCTTTACCGGACTGCAAGGAGTAATGTCCTCTATAGGAATGTTCTGTTAACTAAATAAAATATGTTTCCAATCAGCAAAATTCAGAACCCAACAATTATTGAGTAGCTCTTTTGATGGGGTGAGGCTAATTATAATGTCGAGTTTTAAGTAGCCCTATTCTGTCTCCCCTGACATCTGCTGTCCTAGGAAAACCTATTGACTCGAGTATAAGCCTAGGGTGGGAAATGCATTGGTCACTGTCTCCAGCCAGTATATAGCCAGAAAGCCCCAGCCTCCAGTATATAGGCTGCCAGCCCCTGCCCCCCCAGTATTAAGCCTGTCAGCTACTGCCCCAAAGTATATAGCCTGCCAGCCCATCTCCCCCAGGATGTAGCCTGCCAGCCCATCTCCCCCAGGATGTAGCCTGCCAGCCCATCTCCCCCAGGAT
Organism: Engystomops pustulosus; assembly: GCF_040894005.1. Lineage (NCBI taxonomy): Eukaryota > Metazoa > Chordata > Amphibia > Anura > Leptodactylidae > Engystomops > Engystomops pustulosus. The sequence continues at coordinate 129,459,893 of NC_092413.1, read as the reverse complement.
GTAGCCTGCCAGCCCATCTCCCCCAGGATGTAGCCTGCCAGCCCATCTCCCCCAGGATGTAGCCTGCCAGCCCATCTCCCCCAGGATGTAGCCTGCAAGCCCCTGCCACGAGTATGTCAAGCTTTTATTGAAAAAAAAATAACACTGTACTCACCTTTCCGATACCCCCCGCAGGTCCTCTTTTTGCTCTGGTCGCTCCGGTGCCTCTTCGGGTCGTTTGGCTTCTCTTGGGGTCCCCACGCACAGCCGGCACTCACAATGACATCAGTTGCTTGCCACCATCATTGTTTGTGAGCCACCGGCTTTACGAGGGGACCTGAAGAGGAGCTAAAGAACGCAAAGAGGCACCGGAGCATTGGAAGCAAGAAGAGGACCTGTGGGGTGTGTCTGAAAGGTGAGTACAGTGTTGATTTTTTAAAAAAAATTTTTATAGACTCGAGTGTAAGCCAAGTTAGGTTTCTTCAGCACAATTTTTGTGCTGAAAAACTCTGTTTATGCTTGAGTATATACGGTATTAAAAAATCCCTATGAAATCTGTACACAGAGCAGACAGATCTCATCAGTTTTGACTATAGGAGTGTGCAGTGTTTGGTAGCAGCTCCAGAGACCTGTTGAATCATAACTTTGTTTACTGTATGTTGTTATAGTAGTTATGCTGTAGCAGTAGGACCGTGAAAAAAAGAAATTATATATACACAACTTTTCTTTTCCCTCCAGGATTGTAGCTGGACTTGGAGCACTGGTGTGAGACTTTTTCACAGAACTTGGCATTGCCCTCCGCCTCTGCTGTCAATACTAAAGAGTTTATCTGGGAAAGGGGTGTGCTGTATTCAGTGAAGAGATGACAGTTGTGTAATATAAATATATTTTTCACAGTCCTGCTGCTGCTAAAATCAAACACAAAGGTGTTTTTGAACAGCTCTCTAGAAACTATACCTAATACCATCTGCAGTTTTACATGGTCAGAACTGATGCCAGATTCCCATTAACTGTAACATAGTTCCGTTATATGTCTGTTCCCCGTGTTAGGGGCCTGCTGGAAAAAGAATAGGTGGTTTGTTTAGAAATGGTGATAAGTGCATGTTAGAAAGAAAGAAACTTTTCTTTAATTTAAGATATTGCAGATATTACTTGTGAATCTATAATACAGATTCAGGCCAGTATGACCTTTCAGGCTGCAAAAAAAGGGGAAAAAAAGTCTAAACTGCAACCCATTGTGCCATTTCGGAGTCTCTTTTCGGCAGCATACTTATAGTAAATATCTTCTGTGAGCTAGAATTGTTGAAGCAGTAAAGTGCTGTTTATTACAATACGTTTTGTTCCAGCTGATAAGGCCTTTCGAGACATGAAGGTTTTGAAGATGAGCCAATCAATCATTGTGTCTGGAGAATCGGGAGCTGGCAAGACAGAAAATACGAAGTTTGTTCTGAGGTTTGTATATAGCGAATAAAAATGAAGATTTTCTGCTTATAATATTACATCCAGTATGTGATGATAGATTTCCACACCCATTGTTATGGATAATGATTTCTAAATGTTTTCAGATTTACAGTTGATGAGTTTGAAAAATAAAATTTTACAGAGTTGGTTCAGCAGAAGACAAGGCCCCCATATGGGATGGGCTTCAGTTAACTCACAATTCCTTTGTAACTTTACAATGATCCCTGGATCAACATTTGTCCTCCAGAAGTCAGTTTCCCACAACATGTGGATGAAATATAACGATTGATACAGTCCATTAGAAAATCATCTGCATCCTTTTATACACTCACCAGCCACTTTATTAGGTGCACCATGCTAGTAACGGGTTGGACCCCCTTTTGCCTTCAGAACAGCCTCAATTCTTCGTGGCATAGATTCAACAAGGTGCTGGAAGCATTCCTCAGAGATTTTGTTCCATATTGACATGATGGCATCACACAGTTGCCGCAGATTTGTCGGCTGCACATCCATGATGCGAATCTCCCGTTCCACCACATCCCAAAGATGCTCTATTGGATTGAGATCTGGTGACTGTGGAGGCCATTTGAGTACAGTGAACTCATTGTCATGTTCAAGAAACCAGTCTGAGATGATTCCAGCTTTATGACATGGCGCATTATCCTGCTGAAAGTAGCCATCAGATGTTGGGTACATTGTGGTCATAAAGGGATGGACATGGTCAGCAACAATACTCGGGTAGGCTGTGGCGTTGCAACGATGCTCAATTGGTACCAAGGGGCCCAAAGAGTGCCAAGAAAATATTCCCCACACCATGACACCACCACCACCAGCCTGAACCGTTGATACAAGGCAGGATGGATCCATGCTTTCATGTTGTTGACGCCAAATTCTGACCCTACCATCTGAATGTCGCAGCAGAAATCGAGACTCATCAGACCAGGCAACGTTTTTCCAATCTTCTACTGTCCAATTTCGATGAGCTTGTGCAAATTGTAGCCTCAGTTTCCTGTTCCTAGCTGAAAGGAGTGGCACCCGGTGTGGTTGTCTTCTGCTGCTGTAGCCCATCTGCCTCAAAGTTCGACGTATTGTGCATTCAGAGATGCTCTTCTGCCTACCTTGGTTGTAACGGGTGGCGATTTGAGTCACTGTTGCCTTTCTATCAGCTCGAACCAGTCTTCCCATTCTCCTCTGACCTCTGGCATCAACAAGGCATTTCCGCCCACAGAACTGCTGCTCACTGGATGTTTTTTCTTTTTCGGAGCATTCTCTGTAAACCCTAGAGATGGTTGTGCGTGAAAATCCCAGTAGATCAACAGTTTCTGAAATACTCAGACCAGCCCTTCTGGCACCAACAACCATGCCACGTTCAAAGGCACTCAAATCACCTTTCTTCCCCATACTGATGCTCGGTTTGAACTGCAGGAGATTGTCTTGACCATGTTTACATGCCTAAATGCACTGAGTTGCTGTCATGTGATTGGCTGATTAGAAATTAAGTGTTAACAAGCAGTTGGACAGGTGTACCTAATAAAGTGGCCGGTGAGTGTATGTTGTCATAGTTCCTGCCATTACTACATCTTGGGTTATCCCTTAGTTTAACCACTATAACTTTCCTATATCCTATGTAGATTTCCCCTTTACACAGTTCTTGGAAAGAATGAATGTGCAACTTCTTTGTACTTATGTTTATATATGCGTACGTATAAATAAGATGTCTTTTTTCCAAGTTCGCAATTTTTGTAATTTTTATAGCCGATGAACCCAAAATCTGTTCAGATTTTCCTACAATATACTCATTTTATCTGCCGTATATCCTCCAAACTTAATAATACCATTAATATTTGCTGGATTTGATATTCCATCCTTGATCTGCTCATATATATTTGATTGTTAATAATGGAGTTTTCACTGTGTTGATTTATAATATATTTTGTTTACAGGTATCTGACTGAATCCTATGGTTCTGGTCAAGATATTGACGAGAGAATTGTAGAAGGTACGTTATTAATGAGCAGTAACTTAGTTTTATGTAAAAAAAAAAAAAAAATGTAAACAAAAGTTTTTTCTAGACTTTCCTTGATCCTTTCACAACTGCCATATGGCTATATACATATGATATGTCCTAATTTCACATAGGGCGTATATAGATGTCATGACAGTGGCACACGTCAAATGCCTATATATCTTCTCAACCATGACACTTAGAAACACAATTCTGGTGTCTTATTAAAGGGGTATTCCGGGAATATGAACGTCTGACACAAAAACCCATAATGCTATAAATAAATGAGTACAACAATACTCAATGTCATTCGTCACAAAACGGAGTTTAAATAGTTTGATTTTATGATTTACAAAATGTATGGCCTCTCTAAAGTAGGTGGAGTTATCACCAAGATGGCCACCACTGGAAACTACAAGTTCCATGATCCTTTAGTTCTCAGTAACTCCTCCTACCTCTTATGCTCTGCTTCCTGTGATGATGTAACAGGTTTTCTTGCCGTGTTACCATAGTAATGATGTGTAACTGCCACAACACTGGTCATACTGGATGCAGTGCAACCAACCGACTACAGCCAAATAGGGTGGTCATCACATGACCTGCACAGGCAGGTAAAGGACATGTGATGTGGACATGTGACCAGCGGCCATCTTCTGTTCTGTGTCTTATCCACAACGGACCGCGCGGAGGAAATTAACGGACTGATTAAAGGGCCAGTATCTTTTTAATTCTTCTGCTAATTCTAATTTTCTGCTAAGGGGAGCAAAATTTTAAATAACAACTAATTACACACTAGCTTATATTCTGAGTACCCATTTGTATATGAATTATGCTTATTCCTGGAATACCCCTTTAAGGAGAAGAATATTCCATTCAGTATGCACCAGGACTTTTTTCTAGATTCCACAGAACCAGAGAAATCTACTGTTAACGTTAAAGAAAAAATGTTTTTTACTCCCATTTGCAACTGTAATATCATCTTTAATATGACACCAGAACTGTGTGTCTGTGTGAAATAGCCATTTGAAGTGTGCCCCTCTCCAGCCTGTTAGTGGAAGGAGACAGAGCTCACAGTTTGCTGACGTAAATGCATGCACACTGTTTAGCTGAACCTGGATATGAGGGACAGCTTTTACTTTTCTGCTAATTCTAGAACAAAAAAACTTGTAATTAATAAAATAACCATATACAGTTAGTCTTACGTGTCATGAAAAAAATAAAAAAACCCAAGCAAAAATTTTTATAATATACCCCATCAGGAGTGTGTTTAAGTGAGCTACAGACACTGAGATACAGGGAGTTAATGGCATAGTATAGAACTGGTAATTTACCGTATTTTTCGGACTATAAGGCGCACAAAAAATCCTTTGATTTTCTCAGAAATTAAAGGTGCGCCTTATAGTCCAGTGCGTCTTATATATGAACCGTACTTGCAGACAACAGCTGCCTTGAACAGTGCACAGGTCTGCCACCTGCTGGTCATTCATCCTTATAATCAGGTGCGCCTTATAATTAGTTGCGCCTTATATATATATATAAACCTAGAGGTTTTAGCAGGCATTTATTGATGGTGTGCCTTATAATCCAGTGCGCCTTATAGTCTGAAAAATACGGTATCTGTAGCTTGCATTCTTTTGCATGAATTTACTTACCAATATCTCTGGTTCCGTAAATCACAGAACCACAATCCTGATGGTTTGACAGACGAACCAATAGTTCTAACTGCTTTATAGCCCAAGATGTAGGTGTTTAAGTTAATGCTCCCCCTAAGCCTGACTCCCCTCTGGCAGGAGATGATGAAAGTTTTCAGCTCATTTTCACATGTCTTTGAAGGAGATGCATTTATAGTTAAAGAGGACCTGTCACCTCTAAAAACTGCACTAGCAGCTGCTTACTAAAGTAAACAGCACGGTGGCTGAGTGGGTAGCACTTCTGCCTTGCAGCACTGGGGTCCTGGGTTCGAATCCCACCCAGGTCAACATCTGCAAAGAGTTTATATGTTCTCTCTGTGTTTGTGTGGGTTTCCTCTGGGTACTCCGGTTTCTTCCCACACTCTAAAAACATACTGTTAGGTTGTTTAGATTGTGAGCCCCATGGGTACAGGGACCAATTTGTCATGCTTTGTGCAGCGCTGCGTAATCTGTGTGCGCTATATTAATAAAGAATTATTATTATTATTATTATTAAACAGCTCCTAATGCTACAGCATATGCCGCTGTGTTACACTGCTAGTGTTATCGGAAACCTCTGATAGCGCTAACAAACACAGCAGCGCTGTACAATTGAAAACGCCGGACCGAGCTGTGATGAGGGGGTGGGATTATGGCCGTGACTGCCGCAAAAAGCTGGTCAGTCACCGCCGGCCTATGGGGTAGGAGGGAGGCCCGGGGGAGAGGCAGCGCCTTGGACCGCCCCCTCATGAATAGGCCTGACACTGCTTACAGCGTGGTCCGGTGTTTTCAATTGTACAGTGCTGCAGAGGTTTTCGATAACGCTAGCAGTATAACACTGCGGCATACACTGTAGCACTAGGAGCTGCTTACTTTAGTAAGCAGCTCCTAGTCCAGTTTTTAGAGGTGACAGGTCCTCTTTACATAAAATAGACAATGCTAGAAAGAATATATCATACCTGCCTGGGAGTGCTGCTGGTTTAATAGGGTAAAAGTAGGTGAAATTCTACCACCAAAATCTAGCATGATTAACCAGGGACAATTACCCCATAGATCCAGGCACTGTGACTGTGTAATCTTATACAGTATTTGTTATCCATGGCCTCCTTCCTTCTAAAATAAACTTTTCCAATTATTCTAATGAGTGTGAGGGCTCTGGGGGTGTTTCCAGGTTCCCTCAGTGTTGTCTTTTCTCTGGTCGTTACAATGAGTAGAACATTTCTTACCCTTCTCTTTAAGTTGGAAGTATTTTTTGACTTTCACCTCCAAAAACGCTCCTGTTTATAAATATGTAACTGCACCATACTTTTTTTTTAAATCGCTAGTCAATTAAAGAATTTAGTACGCAGGGGCCAATTTATTTTCAAATGCAAGAAACATTAATTCAATAAAAGGGTTGTCCAAGAAGAGTATTTTGCTCTATTTTAAGGTTGGAGAAGTGTTATTCCACAATCCTACTGCTTTATTTTATACCAAGACCTTGTTGTCTTCTAAAGCCTTTGCTGTTGCTTGCTAGGTAAGAAAGACGCCAGGGAATCTAAGGGTCAGACTTGTAGATGCCAGGTTTGAAATTAGTCTTTTTAATGTAAGATGTGTTGTGTCCCTAACCACACAATAACTCACTATGTTCCTGCTAACTCAAAGGTTTACACTGAGGATTTGGGAAAATACATTTCTTTCAGTGTTTGTTCAAATTAACTACCTTTTGTTGTTTACTGAAAATTACCCCAGAAGGAAACCGAAATGTTGCTTTGGAAAGAACTTGTTAGGATTCGTCACATATTAATTTGCATGGTTACAGTGATGTAATTTTTAGCATGATTTTGTAAATTTCAAATCATGGATTTAGGTCAATTAAACATTCTTAATTCGTGAAATGTGCAGCATACTTTCAGCCAAGTACTACACTTCTTTTTGGAAAATAATCCCTTTTATTTTACACCTTAACAGCTAATCCTTTATTAGAAGCCTTTGGAAATGCAAAAACTGTCCGCAATAACAACAGCAGTCGCTTTGGAAAATTTGTAGAAATCCACTTTAATGAAAAGGTATGAATTTTTTTTTTTCTTTTACTAAAAACTGTTCTATGAATTGGCATACTCTTTTCATGCTACATGAAGGGGTCATTTAGTTTTTTTCCCCGCAAATTAGCATAATTAAAACCATTATCATCATCCCATAAAAAATAAATCTCCATATGCACAGTGATGGCTTTTGAGAAATCGGTGGGGTTCATTATTGAGACCCCCACAAATCACAAGAACGAGGGTCCAATGGGGTTTGAGGTACCTCCGTGGGACCCCTAGTTTCTTACCGAGATGAGCAGAGCAGCTGACTCGGCAATCTCTGTCAGCTCCATAGAGATGAATGGGGCAGCCCGGGCCTCTGCTCCGGTCATCTCTGGGAGTTACAAGGGGTCTGATGGAAGTAACTCGGACCCCCCATTCTTGTGATCTCTGGACTAAGATCCCCACTGATCAGCAAGTTGGCCCCTATCCACAGGATAAGGACTAACTTGTTTTGTGAGAAAACCCGTTTAAAGGAAATCTACCATACAAATTGTGCATGGATAAACCATGGGCACTTATTCGTAGTTCCAGCTACTCAACTCTCAATTTTTGGACTTACTGATGAATGCTGATGCAGAACTGTACCATCCAAATCAAGCATGATAAACCAGGGACACTTACTCATAGATCCAGGCACTGGGACTGTGGTAATCTTCTTATATTTGCTATCCATGGCCTCTATCTTTCTAAAATCAACTTAAATTATTCTGATGAGTCTGAGGAGCTATGCGGTTTGTTCTTGACAACAATGTGCTGGAACCCCTCTCCCACTGCGAGATTACAGCTGGCAAAGGGAGGGGGAAGTGCTGACGGAGCAGGGTGGTAAAGCCAGAGCACAGAGGTGTCCTGGATCCAAGAGTCCCTGGTTTATTTTGCTTGATTTTTTTATAGTATATTTTCTTTTAAAGGGTTATTCCCATCTCGGCATTCACATTTAATTTAATTCATCTCACATACACATACATTTTGCCAATTAGATGTTATGAAATAAATGTACTCCCATACATGTAGCCAAGTTGTCCCACAGAAAAGATATGGTTGTCTTTTGATACGACCACCCCTGCTGCAGTGATTGCACAAAGAAACAGTCTTTCCATGTGAAATGTCAGGAGTTGCTGCATATCCCATAGCCATCCTGTAGTAATGAATGCTGTTTCCAGGTGGTCAGGCCTGGCCACTGCTGGAAGAGTGTGGTCATATCCAAGTACAGCTATCTTGTTTCTAAGGGACAACATGATTACATTTATGGGAAATATCTTTACACAGCTACCTTTTTTTTTATAAAATGCAATTGAAGAAATGTTTATACATAGCATCTGAATTACATTAAATGTGTCCTGATAAGAACACCCCTTCAAGCAGTTTAGGTAACGGATACCCTACTTTTTAATATTTCTGCTGTGGTTCCTCTAATTTCCTCATTTTTACCAACACTAATGAATACACTACACTAGGGGTGCACAACCCAGAGCCCGCATAGTCCTCAGTATGAATTGCTGGCTGTTATTCACAACTTTCTGTATTCATGTAGCAGGTGAATTAAATGCCAATACCCCTTTAACTATCCATTATACATCTATTAGGGACTAATGGGTCGCTGCCTCTGTATTTCTACATTCTTAATGCAAGCTGTTTTCTATGATTTGTAAAATTGCAGATAATAGACTGAGGTGGTGGGGAATTACTATATAGGGGAGAATATGGCCCAAATACTGTCATTACACAGGGACCACATTACATCTGCGCGCGTCCCTTAGTCTTCTATATTAGTTTTATGACTCCAACTCTGTTGAGAGGAGAGTCTTTTTTTCCTGCCGCAGTTGGTGAGGACTCTCTCTACCTCATTTTTAGATTGACCTACATACAAAATAATATAATACACTACGTGTGCACCCGGCTTTTCTGTCATTTTTATTCTTCTACTTTAGTACTGCGATATTGCATCACAGCACCATAGCATATTACCCAAATAAAGGCATGTCTTTTCTTGTCTTATCACCAAGGTGATGTAGGTTTCATGTACAGTGGAGAAAGAAAAACACAAAGAAAGATGAGATATAACTGTTTTTCACCATTTCTCCGGAACTTGCTTCTGTATTTTGGGGTGGTGACCTTTAATATTCTCCTGACCTAACCTTTCCAAATAAATAAAAAGCAAACACTATGTGTTCCCCAGTGTCCCATGCATAGGATTGTAATCCCAGAAAAGGTTATTTCACTGCTGAGTGAGCGTTTATGGAGAAGCCAGCTCCAATAAAGAGAGTAACCTTTTCCAGCGGAGTGACACAAGGCTGCAGTTTTCTCTGGCATCAATGAAATCGACTCTGTAATGTGCTTTGTACAGTAGACTAAGCTTTCACCACTCGGCTTCATATTCATTCTTCAGTTTCAATTGTTTGGAAAGGATGTGGGATAAAAAATGTGGTCTGTATGCAGTGCACAGTCCTATACTGTCCATGCTGATGATATCTGTCTATCCAATAATATCTCTTTCTCTTATATGTAACAAAAAGACTTTATATTCTTGAAACTTTTTTATTAAGTGATTTATGTAATTTTTATTTTATTTACCTGCTAATTCTTTTGGTATTTTCTTTTTCATTGCTTAGCATTCTGTGGTGGGTGGATTTGTATCTCACTATCTTCTGGAGAAGTCTCGTATCTGTGTACAAGGACAAGATGAGCGGAATTACCATATTTTCTACAGGCTCTGTGCCGGGGCACCAGAGGAGATTCGTGAGAAACTTTATCTGACTTCTCCTGATAACTTTAGGGTATGTATAACACGCCATATCCAACACATAGACAAAGGCATAGCTATAATTCACAGGGGTTCTAAAGAAAATACTTGTGCATCTCATCGCCTAGTTTAGTTAATGAGATCAACAGTAAGTAAGTTGTAGTTGGGAAACCGACACTAAAAATGCTAAATTTTATTGCCTTTTTTTGCTCTTGGTAAAATGGTCAAAAAAATACAATAAAAACCCTAAGCAATACTGCAGGTTTTATTTCACTGAAAGAAAAAACCGAGCCAAGGCAGAACATACTGTGAAAGAAAACCTTAGGCTTTTGTAAAATCAGTCTGTGTAGATTAGTAAAGTCACTGTGCAATGATTGGACATTCTGACCATTGCATGTTGAGATGGACAACATCGTTATTTGCCTGATAAGTATGTAGATATGTAAGATAAGTAAGCTGTGCATGTTCTATTCATATCTCGGATGCTCAATTGAAGGGGTATTCCCATATCGGCGTTCACATTTAATTCATCTGCCATATATACGGTATATATTTTTTACCATTTCCAATTCCTTTTTTTATTCTTTTAAAAGGATTCTGTGTAAAGATGATTTCCATAATTGTAGACATGTTGTCCCATACAAAAAAAGGTGGTTGTCCTTAGATACAACCTCCGCTGTCGAGTATTTGCACAAAGAACAAAAAATTTTTTCCATATAAAATGGACAGAAGTTATTGCATGTTTCACAGCTATCCTGTGTTAATGAATTTTGAATCCAGTTGGTTGCCGCTTCAATAGTGCATGTGTGGCCACTACTGGAAGAGTGTGACTGTGGTTGTATCCAAAGACAACAATCTTGTTTCTAAGGCACTATATATGGTAAATTATCTTCACACAGGTAATTTTTTTTAACATAACATACATAACATAACTTACAATTGAAGAAATGTATGTATATGACAGATGAATTCATTTAAATGTAAATGGACAGATGAGAATACCCCTTTAACTTCTCTCCAGATGAATAACCATCAGTGGTCCACATCGTCAGCAGAAAGAGAAAGCAAGAGACCTTTATCAATCTATTTCTAATTGCGGTTCAATGAGTATATCTACTGACTTGTACTGTCTGCACAGTAAACAGATGCTTTAAATTAGCTGTGTCTCTTCGTGGTTAATTTAGTTCTATGTGTAAGTGCTGTTTTATCTTCTGCAGTTTTTTTTATATCACTCTTGACTGTTGTTGGAAAGGCCTGCTGGAGATGATCCACCACGTGTCATGTTCTAGAACATCTGTTCTCAGTGTGTAGACAGCACAAGTCAGTAGAATTTGATGTACTCATTGGGGTGGCAGTTGTGAAGTGTTCAATAAATGACCCTTACATTCTCCTCCTGTAGACAGAGCTGACCATTGCTGATCAGTCATCTAGAGAGAAGTCCGGTTCTATCAGCCAGGCTCGGAAAGCTTAATGTGTGCTTTTAAGCAGTCTGAGAACATTACTCTTAAGAAAGTGTCTGATGGCGAGTTGAAAAAAAAAACCTCTTAAATGATTCAAATTGAAATGAAACCTCTTTGACGTTGTGTCTCACTGGGCCGGAGACTGCAAACAGAAATGTCAGCTCTATTGAAACTGCAATTACTTTTCAAGACAAATTGTAGCCAGGCCTATGAATTAGATGTTTTACTTTCCAGTGCTGTAGATGTCTCTGGTGATATATAATAATCTATTCTCCCGGTGTGCCGTTAAAGCCCAAAATTAGAGCTTTCTAGGTGTATTGCCAGGAATAATGTGCTGATTCCCACCTTCTATTTTATTACTGTTCTTTAACACTTGGATACTTGCTGAACGAGGCTATTTGGGTGGGCATGGGTTTAACATATGTATTAGGAACTTTTCTGATCACACACAGGAGATGCAGTGAATGTAAAAAAAAGTTCTCACATCATCCTAAAGACTTTTTGGTTGTAACTTAAAATAACAATTATCACAATTGTTATTTTTAGCTTTTCATTGAAATATATTTTGCCTAATGTCTCACTTGTCCTCCCCTACAGTATCTGAATCGTGGCTGCACCAGGTACTTTGCTTCAAAGGACACTGATAAACAGATTCTTCAAAATCGCAAGAGTCCAGAGGTATTCTAAATTCTCTTAATATATATGTATATACATGCCAAATTAAAGTCTTTGACAGTGATGGCTAGGGGTGTAAAGTTCACAAAATAGCATTTTTATATTACCAGTTATATTGCCAGCAGAATGTGTTTTAGACTTGTGTCTGGATGATCAACTTTTACCAACATACTATATGGCTCTCTTTGTAAATCTACTATTGGTTAACAATGACATGTAGTTGCCAGTACATGAATGCTTTAGTTATGCCCTGCCAGTAGCACACACATGCCATACAAGCTACCAATACTGCTGTTGCTATAGGCTAGTATGGAAATGTGTATAAACCTATAACTGAATTTAAAAGGAACCTGTCATTGGGAAGTTCCCATAGCTTTTTTTTTTTAATATTCCCAATCTGCAGAACAAAATTTGCTTGCAGATCGGAGTCTGCTCCCATCAGTATGAGGGAGAGGAGAGTAGGGAGAACTGTGAGGAGATGATAATGATTTGGGGGCTCTCAGCCTTCCAGTCATGGTACCTCCATGACTCCATCTCAAACTTTTTATATTCTTTCAAAAGAGAATTAGTAATAAAAATGCTGCCAAAGAACCTGTCATTGAATGAAAATATGAAATCCTGATGATAGGTTCCCTTTAAAAACACTCAATAAAAATGTGTTAATATATGTGCTGCATTATATTTGTAGATGTATTGTAGATTAATGGTTGTATCATTGGATGCAACTTTTTCCCAAACACAATATAATATTGGTAGCTCCTGTGATGTAAAGTGATGCCTAGAATACTATCTACCATACCTTACTATAGACAATCATTTCTCCTTTTACACTATAAAAAGTGTTGAAAAATATTGACACTGTTAATAACTATTAAGTTTTGGAGTGGACATGTCTCAAAATAAAAAGAGCTTTAGTTATTATCGCTTTATTTCAAACCACAGATAATAACCACCTTGACAAAGAAGTTGGGTGAACACTTGCCTTATGTGAACTTGTGTGGTATTGCTATTTTATATCTAATCCCTAATATAATATTAATTATCATATTAATTCTGAGTGCTGGACATACCTGTTTTTTATGGATAATAGTTTTTTTCATTGTTATTATTTTTTCTAACATAAAACACACTGAACATTGTGCTACAGGGGTGAAATAGCTCCACTCTTTTGATTGTATGTAGGGAATGCTCTGCTAGAATCTCTCTTTCCCAGCCGATCTCCGAGCAGACCTCCTCATTTCTTTGTAGCAGTCATGCCTTGGTAAAAGTGTTTACAATGTCTAGTTGACCTCATGTGTTTTTCAGTGGCTGTGTTCTGAACACACCCAGCCTATAATTAATGTTTTCCATCCTCTGCTTCCACCTGATGCTTTTCGAGACACATCAGTCATCTTTTTATGTTGCTTTTATGCTTTGCTTCCTGTTGGCTTCAGAGGTAACAGAGCTTTATATGTCCTTGACCTTTATAATGGCTTCATTTTGGTCCAGGAGTGTTGCCTATGAATTACTTCTGAATGAAAATGACATTCAGGCTCAGTGACACAGATTCAATGATTGATCTTGGTAAAGTGGCTTGTAAACAGATGTAGCAGTAGGTTTTTTCACTTAGTTCTTTATGATATTCTGACATTAGCTTTGTGTGGTTCTTGATCCTGCAATAAATGAGTCATTAATTAATCACTTGTTATTAACAGGCTATTACACTATCTTACAATTATGTCTACAATACAACACTTTCTGCTGGGACTAAAATAAGTCATCATTAAATAGTTAGAGTCCTGTAACATTTACTTGGTATTTTGATTCTGATTTATTGGTTTTACATTTTACTTTTGCACTTTGTATCTTTTAATGATATTTACAAGTATTTTTGCCAAAGGGAGGTGAGGGTGACATATAAAAATGACTAATTTGTGACTGGACAATACAATAGTTGTGCTGGGAAATGGCAATATTTGAATACAATTTTTGGTACATGGTGCTCCCCTGACATACTGTACTATTTTGAACTATATTTGTGGTTAACATAAAGGTACGTTTTAGGTGAAAATGTTTTTTGATCGCTCACTCTGTCCTTCTATGGCTCCCCACAGGTCCAATAATTAAAAAAAAATGGTGGCAGAAATTTAGGTTCGTACCTCATTAGTCCTGTAGCCCAAAAAATAGGATTTGGGTTACAGGACTAGAGTCACCAGGGCCAGAAAATTGGGGAAGTATGTGAACACAGTATTCACAATTACCAGAAGTTAGCAAGTGGGGGCAGAATATTTGAACAGGGTAGTACCACAAATCCAAAGGTTATAAACTGTGGCAGGGATACCGTAAGAGTGTGAAACCATGAATATCTTCTATTTGAGCTCTCAGGTAAATTTGTGGAGAAATTTTCTTAAGCAGCTCACTGATTGGCAATAACTATGGTGTAATATGAACAAAATCTTATCTGGATATCTGAGTGCTTGTAATAAGTTTGTGGTAAAAAAAAAATGTCTTAACTTTTTAAGGAAACCTCTTGCTCTTCTAATAGGTCAGTAGTCTGTAACGTTGCATGTTAAGTGAACGGTTCCATTAATTCTCCAAATTGCTTTTTTTTTTTGCCTTTCCCGTATAATTTCAGGAGGATGAGGTATATGTTGTATATCCTGCAATCTTTTTTAGCTTAGTGTTGATGTTGTGTAGACAAGCGTGGGGATGACTTCTCAAATGCATGATGTATACTCTCTTGCTTAATTTCTAATATTCTCTGTGGCTGCCCGGACTTTTGCCTGATAAAGCATGCCTAAACTATCTCGTAGGAGTAGAGAGCAGCTTCTCTGCATGCTTATTTGTTTTATGGGTGAATAAGTACTTAAATATACATGGAGAGCAAATTAAAATGTCATTAAATCCGAGTGCTTCAAGATGCCCATAAAGCAAAATGATTTAGCTGACTTAGTGCCATTTTTAAATTCTTTTTTATATTATCTTACTGCTTTACCATCATCTTCTGCGTGCCTAAGGTTTCAGCCTTGAAGTACACTCACTTCTTATGCATGCCATAGACAGATATTTTGCCTTCTTTAGCAATGCATCAATGATTTCCTAATATTGCATGAGTGAAAGATAAATTCTAATCCAGGATTAGTTTTTGTTGCAATATGTTGGACAAAGCATTGTGAACCCTGCACCAGATCCTTCACTTGTTTTGAGCACATAGATTGTTAGTGAGATCTATACATGTTAGAATGGGCTGAAAAAAAGTCTATGGCTAGCCACATGTTCAGAGACGGCCATTGTGAGGTTATAACTATTATGCATCATTATGTATCATTTTACATTCTCTGCAGTTCTTCATTTTACTTTCACCAGCAGTTGTTGTGATCTGAAGTTGGAGTAGGACAGCCACTAGGGAAGTTGTCCCTTGAGATTGTGATCAAACTATACAACAGTGTTTACTGCAGCCCAAAGCAGACTATGCACTTTATTTTGTCTGAACCCTTCAATCATTATGTGAACAGGTTTTAACATGCTCAATCCTTACCAAAGAGGTATAACGCATCATCAGAAGTGTTCATCAGTTATTTTTGTCCTTCTACCCATAGAGAACACATGTATGGGGTTATCAAGCTGACCATGCATGTGGTACAAGGATAAGGTGAACTATAGATGGCTATCGAGACAATGGCCCAGATATAGATATAATATTGTGTCTGCACCACATTTTTTGGTCCGTGTTTGAATGAAAAAAACGTTTATTTGGATATTGCACATGTATTAGGTCCGGGAGCCACAATTGTGTCGTGGCTGAATTTTGTCAGACCCTTTTTAATACTGTGCTCCTAAAGGGGCCTGGTAGTGTGTGTCCCTAGTTTGCACCACATTTATTGCTTAGTTGCCCCACAATTCTGTCACAGCAGCATGAAGCAAAGTGCACGAAGAAAAAATAGTTAATCTGGTAAATTTTCAGGATGTACACACAGTTGACCCTAAGAGGGTGCGACACTATCAAATGATGTGTCATAACTTGCACAAAGCAACTGCAAAGAAAACTTGTGCACGCTGCACCAGTTTTAATATATCTGGACCAATATGTCTTCCCTGGCAAATTCACAATCGCCTAGTTCCTGTCTTCATTATACACATGCATGCTCTTTTTGAGCGAATGTCCATGTGTTCTGAATAGGAAGAACTGAGGAAGTCACCGCTAGACACTTCTGGTTTCCCCCATATATCATCTAACAAGGAGACCCCCATACACATTATATGGTTGATCAATCCTAGAAAAATCTGAATGTTCAAGAACCTTTTCTATGATGTGTACAGGGCCATAAGAAAGATTTATGTAACACTTTGCTATAATTGGGGTACAAGACATTTTATTTACCTTCTCTAGCTTTAGATTCTTGAAGCTCATACTGTCCTGATGGGTTTTTGGAGGAAATTATCATTAATGCAGTTAGTTAAAGAGTGTTTTAGGTTTATACATTCTGATCTGATTGTAGTTACCACCATCCATCTCCCTAACAATTGCTCACGGAGGTTCCAGAATCTGAGATTTGGAGTGTTATTTGGTTAGGGCCTTGGCCTCTTGTATCTACATATGGGTTTGTGTTCACTAGTGATCTTCCATCCCTAACTAACAGTATGTGGGCGTTGAATGGTTGAAAAGTAAAGTAAATATGAAAGGAAGAAACGTACCTAACCAGCTAAAGCTGCTCTACAAAGTAAGCATTAAGCAAAAAAAAAAACTCCCCCATCGATCAGTTTCCTTGACCCCTCTGAGTATTAGCCTGTGTATCATAGAACCAAAGGAACACTTTAAGTGATCGCAATAGTTTCTTGTGAACTTATATGCTGCCTTCTCATAGATATGGCTGTCTCTGATGTGTAGGTGATGAGTACATATCTTGGTGTAAAGGGGTTGCCCAGTATTTTAAAATACATATTTGTTCTCTGTAGAAACAGTGCCACAGTTGATCTTAGGCTTTGTGTGGTATTACAGCTCTCATCCATTGAATCATATGAGGCTAAACTGTCAAAATCCATGGGCAGGAATTATTCTGAAGCTGAACAATAAGAAGGCACTCTTTTTTTTTTTTTTTTTTTTTTTTTTCCCTTTGTATTTTTCCTTTACTATATTCATAACAAAATCCTAATTTACATTTATATTTTGTAGTACCTCAAACATGGCTCCCTGAAGGATCCGCTTTTAGATGATCACGGAGATTTCAATCGCATGTGCGTGGCCATGAAAAAGATCGGCTTGGATGATACAGAGAAGCTTGATCTTTTCCGAGTGGTTGCTGGTGTCCTACACCTTGGAAACATTGATTTTGAAGAAGCTGGGAGCACCTCTGGTTAGAAGACATTTTATTCTATTATTCTATCAGTGTAAATGTCATCTAAAAGGCTGCGAGTTTGATTTGAGTCACAAAGCGCAATGTTCTCTTAAAAGGAAAGGGAATAAAATGTACTTTAAATTACCTGTGGAAAATTTCCGCAGATAGTACACCAAGGACAAGGTCTGAAAGAAAAATGAATTTTCTAAACCCTCTCCTCGATGAGTAAATGGAAAGGGTGATTTGATTATGAGTAAATGAAACAGCCATCTGCACATTTTGATTTGTAAAGGTCTTTAGGAAACAATAAAAATGCACCGTTGTGTGACTGCTGCAATGCAGGTGTACTGCAGAGCGGCTCCTTTCACAAGTCACTGACCGGGGTGACAGATGGGCACCCACACTAGAGCTGGCTGGCGGTGTCCTTTTTAATGCTTTGATCATAAGAAATAGAGATACTGCTCTCCATTTACACAGCCAAGGGTTAAATTCTGTGCCAGCAGTGCCGTGAGCCGTATTATAATATATTTCCTTATAGCATAACATCAATACAGGGCTGCGCTTTGCCCTTGGTTTACCAGGGTTTCGGTGGGAAAAGACAGATTTTTTAACTTTATAGGGCTAAGAGAATTATTCATCATTCTACTCACAAGTTGTGTTTGATGGACGTAGAAAGTAATATGTCTACAGACGGAGTTTTTCCTGAAGTTAGATGTGTAACTTGGTGAAAGTTTTATCCCTTACACGCAGGGGGATTTAGATGGTTTAGAGCAGAGAAGGTAAGGGCAGGGTGAAGCACTAGGAGAATATTTAATTCTGTGTGAGGAGGACTATGATCTGAACAGCTCTGAAAGATTCTGCAGCCTGATGCCAAACTTCAGCGCAGCTTGTAAGCTACAGTAAGTGTACTTGTACTGCACTTGTGAGTATTCAAGTGCCCGCCATTTGAGCTTTGTAGTACAAAACCTCTGTAAATATTAGCAACTTGACATTCTAGCATTGCCTATGGTAAAACGAATACATTGTTCAGTTTATGATTGGATTCTGTATTGTTTAAACATAATATTGAAAGAAGTAATTCACTTTGCTGTGAATTTGCTTTCTGCTACCCTTTTTTTTTCTCACAGCATGGGCCTGTAAATTGCTGCGGATTTCCCAGTTCTGTTGCAGCGATGCAGTAGCAAATACTCATTTATGGCAAAACTTTAGGACAGGCATCTATCTTTTAGGACATGTTCCACTTTAACATGTTTGGTAATATTTTATTTCCGTAACTAAATATAAGATTAAAAGGAGACAAAAGAAATATGTCAGGGATTTATGAAACTTTCTGTGGCTTAAATGGGCAATGAAAGAGTATAAAAACTTGAGAATAGCCATGTAGGAACGGTACCGGCACTACCCCCACTCGTACTTACACCGTGTCTAGGATGATATATACAGGGAGCATCAGTTGTGAGCGTTCGTACCTCCGGGGTGCTCAGCACAAGCACAGATCCAAGTAGCAGTATAGCGACCGAGGAGAAGGTGCAGGACTCTCCAGTGTGGTACTTCAAACTTCTTTTATTCGATGCAGGTGCAGTTACAGGACGCCGACATGCAGCAAGTCAATGGGCCGTTTCGCGCTGTGGAGCGCTTTCTCAAGCCTCTGACGTCCAAAACTTCAGAGCACCCACAGACTGAGAATTTTTTACTTAGCCATGCTTGCATCAGTTTAAAGGAAATCCGAATGAAGCATGATAAACCAGACACCGTAACTGTGTTAATCTTCTTATATTTGTTATCCATGGCCTCCTTTCTTTTAAAATTAACTTTAACAATTATGCTAATGAGACAGAAGGGCTCCTGGGGTAGCCTCTCTGCTACTCATATGGGTATAACCTGTGAACCAGAGCACAGTGGGGCTCTGGTGGTGCCCTTCTGGCTTATTCGCATAATTTGAAAACTTGATTTTAGAAGGAAGGAGGCCATTGATAATAAATTTAAGAAGATTACCACAGTCCACAGTGCCAGGATCTATGAGTAAGTGCCCCTGGTTTATCCTGCTTGATCTTGGTTCATCCTGCTAGATTTCTTGTAATAATCTAAAGGTAAGGTGGCCCAGAGAGTCATAGTATAAGTAGAAGTGGGTGAATGGGGTTTGTAGTATAAAGGAGTGGAAACACAGTCCTTGAAATGAATCTGGAAAACCCCCAGCTAGGGACTGTGGTTAGAAAACAAAAAACACATACTTGTTCCACTCTGCCTTCTATCTTCCATGTTCTTCTGGTACTTCTGGAAGTGGCCTCCTAAGACCAGGGACAAGACAATAAGAGAAATCCACTGGAAAAGCTTAGCTCTCTTATTTCAAGCTTCTCTTCCATTGTTTCTGCTCTCGAGCACTATACACATTTACTGTTGTTTTCCAGCTGCTTGCTGTTTTTTTAATCTTCGGTAGTGTTTTTATTTTGCCAGGGATAAAAAGAGGAGATTGTATGAAATGAATGTTGTGGACAAATGCTTGTGTGTTGGTCTGGATGCCAGGTGCTATTAAGCAATTATACTATCCGCAGATTAGTATTTTACTGACACTTATCTTGTATTGAACACCAGGCGGCTGCACACTGAAGAACAAATCAAGCAAATCATTAGAATACTGCTCAGCGCTCCTTGGTCTGGATGAAGATGATCTGAGAGTCAGTCTCACCACGCGGGTCATGCTTACAACAGCAGGGGGCACCAAAGGCACAGTTATCAAGTAAGCTTGTTTTCCTGCTATTTCCCTTCACCCCTTCAACACAAACAATTAAGTTGCTGGCAATATTTCTCCGGAGCGACATCTTCCTCCTGAATAAAAATGCCCTGCTCCCTGAAACCTTTCTTTTCTTATCACTTTGCTTTGTAACAGCTGACGAAACGTGAGAAGTGAGACTGGCATTATTAAATTCAATATAAATGATGGGCTACCCTTACATGCACCAAGCCGTGCTATATAATATGTCTCTAGCAGGTTCCAGTTTCTTCTTCTGTACCCTGGACCTAGTCATGTAACACAGTATGCTGTAGATGGTCTGATCTCTTCTCATTTAGTGGTACATGAGAATGACAGCCATTGACACTGCAATCAGGATACCCCTGGAGTGTGCTCTTATGTATTAACCTGCGTTTTTGGAATATAACAAGACTGCTAAAGCTACTTCTCAAGGTTTACAGTCTGACTGCTGTCAAATACTCAAGTCCCTAATACAAGAGATTCTTGCACCTGCAGATCAATCGTTTCTTTATTTTTTTCCATATTTCTCTGTTTTGCTCCTTTCAGTTATGTGGACGTTTTAGATCTTAGGATTGCATTCAGAAGTTCACATATCTTTGAATGTAATTGCAGAAAAATTGGGAATCCCAGCACTCATTTTTATTTATTGAATGGCCATGCTTACACATTTAAAGCCTACAAAAACTCTTAGATCTATCCATTTTTTCTTTTCTTTCCTAAAGAAATTCATCTTTTTTGGTATTACATAGTTCTGATACATGTTTCTCATCAATCAATATTTTTTTGCATGAACCGTAACTGCATTAATGTTACATTCAAAAAAATATTGATTGATGAGAAACGTGTATCAGAGCAGTATCATTGCTGCCCTCTGCTAAAGTTTTTTTTTTTTTTTTTTTTCATTTTACTCCTTTTTTTTAACATTTTCTTTACCTGTTCCTTGCTGGCTCTTACACAGGCCCATGATCTTCTGATTGATTCTTCATACAATTAGTTGTTTTAGATCTTTGACCTGTATAATCATGCCAGTGATCCAAAAACGAAAAAGCAAAGCTTATTTGGAAGCTAATTGTAGTGTTTTTCAGAGATGCTAATGTGTTTTGTTGGTGCATAAATATAATTTACAGAAATGCGAAGATTTTAAGTATCCAGTCATGAGCATGGTATGCAAGAAAAACGGTTGTCGTTAAATGAATCAATTTTCAGTGAACGGTAGATTCTCTATGAACCTATTATTAATATCACCGACTGTCATACCATTGTGAGACCATGAGAGAAAAAGTTGTTCAGGATTGCTGGTCATATTTGGCCAGGATTCTAGACTCTAGGAAGTATATAGCTTAACCAGGGAAAGCTAAACACCATGTAAGGTATGCAGGAAAGCTGTTTTATCCTTCTGTAGTCAACGGGCATCAATCCACTTCTCGCCTCACTGCCCTAGCTTAGTATATGAGAGTGACTGTAATGAGACCAAATGCGGTCATAAGCTCATGGATGGTACAACCTGCACAGACTGGTCATGGACGTTTAGGATCACATGACCCTCCATCTCCAGCCATCTTATGGACAGGAATGGCAGCTGATGAGGTTCAAGTTTCTGACCCAGGGTCTTTACTTATCAAGAAAGCAGTACAGAAATAATCATAGTTGCATGTTGATAAAACACCTAATATTCTGCCCCACACTTACACACACTCTTCTTCATTCATTTAATTGGCAGTATTTTCTGTAATAGTCTGGCATGCATTTGTAATGGAATTTTTTTTCCTACCTCTGACACACTTGGCCTGGTGTGTCTGCATCCTCCACAGAGCATGTGTAAAAGCAGCATTGTATAAATGGGGACGATCCGGGAGGGACATATTCTTAATTTATGACATTGTGTGTTAAAATGCCTCACAATTCAGGTTTCTCTTAGTTAGCTGTAAGTTAGTTTTATATAAGTTAAAGCAGCAATATGTAGGGCAATTTATTAGCTTTTATAGATACCTTTTCTGTTTTCCAGCAATCTTTTATTTTACAAAAATAGCTCTTTTTTTTTCTATTTATGCTGATGAGTTTCTCTGTGCTTCAGGAGCACCAACATGCCTACCAGTGCACGTCTTTTCTCTCTAAACACTGGTGATTTTATAGCTAATTTACAGTTTAATATCTTATTTAAATATCCTTTCATAACCCAGTTCTATGTGTGTGCATAGCTTCCAAATTGTTGGAAAGTCTT
The DNA here is from genome assembly GCF_040894005.1 of Engystomops pustulosus. Taxonomy (NCBI): domain Eukaryota; kingdom Metazoa; phylum Chordata; class Amphibia; order Anura; family Leptodactylidae; genus Engystomops; species Engystomops pustulosus. The sequence goes on along the minus strand of NC_092413.1, from coordinate 129,437,546 downwards.
ATGTATTTTGCCTCGCAACTTACTGGTAAATCTTATACAGTTTGACAAGCAATTTACATTGTCACTTGCATAAACTGCAGAGGCTTGGATGGAGTAGAGAGCTGCCATCATGTTTTATTTGGAGCATGGTATGAACAATTTCCATCAGTGCGCCCATCTGGTTCAGCCCTGCGGCATTCTTTGACAGGCTGTCAACTGTAGTTGTATGTTTTCATCCAACCTGATAGGTGAAGAGCGTTGTACAGTTTCAGCCCTTTCAGCTAATCAATGGATGGTATCACTTAGTCTACAAAATAAAATCATTCCACTTCTCCAAAGATACATAGAAGACATGGGAGAGCTGCCAAAAAATATACACAATATGATTCTATTTTCCAATTCCAGTAGACTTATCTCACCAAGTTGTCTAATGATTTAGAAAAATGAATTGCCTCCAGTCCCAGATTTTTTTTTTTTGGCTGAATTTCTTATCAAAGTAAATACCAATAGATCTAGTTTATCAATAAATCTTAATTTAACGTCATCTTGTTCTGCAGCACTTTATATATCATGGTCAGATGAAACAATAGTGCCCTTTTTCCCAGAAGCTTAAAATCTTTGTAAGCTGATATAAGACAGGCAACCAGCTGGAAAGAAACCCAGTCTATTTTCTGGAATTTGGTCAATCTGGGAAGATGAAAATCTCCTTTCAGGAAGTAGGTAATACTGTTGAGTAAATATGTAGAATTTAGCACGATTATTTTTGTATTATGGAGGAAATTAAAAATTGTTGTAGTTCAAAGGATGAACTTCTTAAACCTTAGAATAGTGGAAATTTGTACATCAAGCCATCAAGTTTTGAATGACAGACTTTTGAAGAACAATGATATGTCCAGAAAGCTTAACCTGGGGCCAAGTGTTTGCGTGGTAGGTGACAGCCTCTCTAGGTCCAAAAGAAACTGGTGCTTCGCACTGAAGGTAAGACAAAAATAGTAAGGGTAGACAGCAGAGCTACAAATATAAAAGCAAAACAGAGCCAATAAGGTCTAAGGTAAGTAATGGTAGTGAGATCAGGAGACAAGCCATGGACATGGAAACTGTCAGCATACAGGAACACAAAAGCAATGACGCAAGTGGCAAACTAGAAATTTTATTACTCTAGTACCTTCCCGAGGAGGAAGACACCCTATTTTTCCAGGTTTTATGGGGGATTGGCTTGGAGCACAATATAGGGTATGCTTGCTAGTCCTTTGAGAAACAGCAATATTTATGGATAGAAAAGTAATTGCTGTAATGAGGTGGTTGGAGATGTGAAGAGCAGGAAGCAGCAGAGATAACCAGGCAGCTGTGACAGAGTGACAAACTGAAACTGTTACATAAGGTGTCCTACCTAATGGGAGGATACCCATTATCCCATTGGTCTTATCCATAGACAACCTAGAACATACTCCTATGAATTGGATCCTTAGCATCCGCCCTAGGAGACCAAATTAAAAAGACTACATTATGGTGAGTGATACATGTATAATGGTTGGGTGTTTCACCATTACTTCTGTGTGGAAAAAAAACAATATTCAATATGAATAAAAGTATTAATACATTTTGTAACTTTGGAGCAGATTCTGCTGGTGTCTAGCAGAGTCCTGTGTTTGTCCTTCACATTCTTTGCCAACATAGCGTTGTCCTGTGATGATTGTAGTAATAATTTCCTTGCAGTCAATTCTTGAAAACATGAATCCACACAAATGCATATGTAATTTTGGATGTGAACTTGCCATGTAACTAATTAACTTGCTTTTCAGTGGGTTTCCCTTTTGTGCCTTTGGGGACAAATTGTTGTTCCAGTTGGAAGTTAATTAGTAGTTCAACTCTTCTCTTCTGGTCTCACTCATCTATGCTACCCAGAGAATATCGATAATATGAATTGCAAATCAGAAAAAAATCATAGAATTTCAAAGCTTTATTGGCTTTTCATCCACAGTTTTGCATAGTTTCATCCTCTGCTTCACAGATTGTTATGTGGACAGTTTGAAGTGTAGCTATGAGGCCAAACCATATGGAACTTGTTTTTCACCCCCTTCTAAGACATTTTGAGTTTTCTATGTTATAATCTGAAGAGTATATATAATCTCAGTTACCAGTTCTCTTGTAATCACTAGACGTTTATGATTCAAATAGCTGAATACAAGTATAGTGAATTCTAACATTCTTCTAAGACCAGGATAGATACAGTAATGAAAGAAATTCTAAAAGTCCCAGAAGAACACAAGTGTTAAGCCCTTGTCCTGGCATTATGTGTCCTGCTCATTTACTTCTTCATGACTGCACTTTTGACTGTAGTTTTGGTAATTGATCCACAGAGTACATACTACAAATATAATGTGAACTGCATCCTATAGTACATAATGTGATATGGCCAACAAAATTAAGGTGAAAATATTTGGGATGACCCTATAGTGTCTTTGCTCTAAAATCCATTCATGGCTTTGGTGCAAAAGTGTCCTCCTATTTACAATTTGACCATGGCTTTAAATGCACCAACCTGGGTTATTTGACTTCTGTTATTGACCGACTTCTGTCACCACTATTCACCTACCTGAATGTTACAAAGGGCTATGCCCATGGATGCAACTTTTACCATTTTGTTTTTACTTTTCTGCTGCTCCTTCAAGTTAGGTTAGCAGAGCACCTCATGGATCTGATGCCACAGTAATAACAACGTGAATCGCTACACTTACAACATCCTCTCGCATCCTTACCCCTTGAGTTCTGCCACTTCTGGGTCCAGCAAGATGTGGTGCTTCAGCAACAAGTTGCTCTGCCAAAGTACTTCAGCCGCATTTGCCTATTAGTATTGTGAAGTTTCTGTATGGAAGGAGCAGTTGAACAACAAAAAACAAAGGTATGGGTGTCTTCTGTGGCATAGCCGTGGATAACAAAGCAGTTATTCTGGTGACTGATTCCCTTTAAAAATGGTCAGTAAGGTTATGGCACTTTTAATAAAAATTTTGTTTATCTTTTTCCTATCTTTATGACCCCTATATGAGCCAAAGCTGCATTGGGGTTATCGCTGCAGAATATTCCAGCTGTTGTTATTCTTTAACAAATGGCTTTCATGTGAACAACTCTATAGCGTGGAGTCTCTATTAGATATGCAACCTGACATTATTACCCAAGGTACCGTCCTCTGTTTGCCTGCTGTTGTTTTTCTCTTGTCAATTTTGATATAAAAATCTGCCCTTTAGTAAACTTTTCATACTGTTTATCTCCAATTATGCTAAAAAAAAAGTAAAAGTAAAGTAAAAGTAGAGGATAATCACAGAAACTTTGTGGCCACAAACCTATGAAAAATGCAGTCGCTGCAGTCCAAATTCTGGACATGCTAGTGCTCATTGAAGACCTGATGACTGACTGATTTGTGAATTTTTTTTACAGATACCCGTAACACAAGCAAACTACTTTATAGCTAAAGAGGCAAAAGTGGCTGACTGTAGAAGAGGAAAACTAGTGCATTTGTGGTTATGTGGAGCCAAATGTGCCCAACCCCTGTTGCACAAACAGTGTGATTTACACATCCTAAAAAGATTATATAGATAGATAGATATAGATATATATATATATATATATATATATATATATTACATCTTTTTAGCATAAGTGCAGGCTGCATCGGGTTTAAAATACTGCATTTTGGTGAAATGGATACATGAAATGTCAGTAGTAAGATTGTCCTTGATACGATTCTAACAAAGTTTAAAGCTGAGTTCTGAGATGCTAGTAATTTATAATGTAACAAACCGAAGTGACGGCAACCCTGTAAGTATGGAGGGGGTAGTGTACCTTGCCTGTGTCTCCTGATAATCACAGATCAGCATGGCTAATCCCCAAGGTGTATGTTGATTCACTGCCTGTCCTCTTACATAATACTAGATCCCAATGTCACGCAGGTACTTGCTTTATCAATGAGCCTTAGAGAATTTAGCATAAAGTATGCAAAGAGCAACTTACTCCAGGGACTGTGTATACACATCAAGTGCTTGTTACATTTTTGATGCCTGTCTATATTGTTTATGTATTCAGCAAGCTAAGCAGCTGCCTTGGCAAATATTAGCTCAGTGGATGAGCTTTTCTATCCTGTACTAGGCTCATTAATTGGCTTCTTAGTTAGCATGGGCAATCTCAATACTTAGAATCTGCAGCAAAGTGTACTAAAATCTGTCTCCCATCACATGCCCACATTTGCTTGAGCATCGACACTATGCAAGTGCACAGCAAGTGTATCAATATAACAGCCAAATGGGCTAAGAAATGAAATAAATATCTGCTGGCATAAGATAGGGAAAGTGAATTCTTGATCAATTTATGATTGGTGTCCTTCTTTTATTCTCTTTCAACAAGAATGACTAAAGCTACATTGTATGGAACTCGTACAAAAACTACTGTTTATTTTTATTATTTTATTTTATATATCAAAGCAATAATCTTCCAATTCTCCTAAATATTATTTTGCTACCCTGCTGATATTACTTGTGCTATTTATTGTCTATAAATATTTGATATATAGTGCTGTGCATTATACAGGTTAGCAGCTTATAAATTGGAACATGATATATGATATACTGAATATTGTTCAAAGCCTCATGATATATCTTCTGCAAATACTTGTTAAATACTATATATTGTTTACCTTCTCTTACACGGGTTGTATCTACCTAGAAAGCCTCAACTTTACCACATAAAGCTCCACCCACCTATGGAAGATTATCCTGGTAACACTATCGCTTCAGAAATGTTGGTTCTCTAAGGCTACAAGCAGATACTTATTAAGTTTTGAAATTTAATGTGCAAAAGTATAGTGCACACATAAAAAACATACAATTGTCAGATAAAAAGGTTAAAGCGAATATAAATATAAAAATGAATAGTCTTACTTATGAGTTAGTAGCATATATCCACCACTGTGAAAACTAGATGAGAATTCCTTTAGGCAGCCTTCCAGGTGTTATTTTGGAGTCTCAAGATGACTGAACCTGTCCATTAGCATAGCTCCAAGCTTGTGACATCAATGAGAATGGAAGGTTTACATGCTAATGAACTTCAATACCACTACACCCCCCCTTCAGTGAGAAAATGATTCTAATGATGCAACCATGTTCAATTGACTGGGTACCTCATCCTCTGTCATCCCATATCAAACTTGGGGTGGCTAGGCCTAATCAGGGGTGTTTTGTCATCTGACGCTGTTCCCAAGCTACTAGAGTTCTGAAACTTTAAAGTCAGCTGGAGTAAAATTTGATCTCTACCGTTAGTGGGGCCTCATAGCTACAAAGTATGTCCAAGAATTTAATGAATATGAGTGTCCATTTTCTCTGATTTTAATTACTGGTGGGAAAGAAACAGGTCAAACTTTGACCTCCTTTAATCCCTGTCCCAGGATATGTGCTTGAGATAGTTGAATACCCATACTCTCTATACACGCAGGCATCTCTTCAATCTTATGACATACATGGACCACCTGGTGTCTTTGGGTACAGCACTAGAATTCCTTCCTGACAGTTAGTGTTTGGGCTTTAAAGTGTAATTAACATTTACTCTACAAAAAAGGTGAGTTCTGTGAGTTCTTGGCTGGCTATGACTAAATTTCAATGTAATTTAGAGACTGGAAAGGCTTCACTTAATCATGGCCATATTTCATCCTTTTAGCACACTTGTCTACCGCAAAGCCTTGTGATATACTGTATACCTTATATGCCACAAACCCTTGTTATATACTGTATATCTTGCAACCACCAGAAAAATAATTATGCTTAAAGCATTTCATTAAAATATGTAAGGTATTTGTATTGAAGCAACAAGAAGCATAGTTCTGATTGGACTGCCTTCTATTTTTCAATGTTTGGGGCCCAATGTTAGCCTACTGGAGGATCTTCTGGTACTCTTGTAGACCAGTCCTACCATGCAGTAGAATCTCCTGTTTTCCCCAGATGTGTTATATTTCAAACATAATAGGAGCTAGCCCATCAACTAGCTCATAGAGAATTAACAATTAGGTCAGGCAGGTGCCGTTTCTCATTCCTTTATTAAAAATGGCAAAAAGCAAGGCAACTCCAGTCTCCCCTCCCCCCTTATTAATAATTGATGTGTAATGGAAGGTTCATTAAAGTCTATGGGGAATGGAAAGTGAACTGTTGAACCCATGTTCACCTTCTGTTTTTAGTTTATGTAAGTTTTAAATATAGAGAGTAACAGAAAGTCCTTGCACAAATGTGTACTGTGCCTTGGACATAGCGCCTGCAGAAGGAAACCGGAAAGAAATGGAGTATAGGTAACAGTACACTTGACACATAACGTTTGCTTTAATTAGTTGCATTGTTTTGTTTCATTCATTAAAATACTCCAAACTATCTGCAGTATGTGAGTACTTTATGTAAGGAACAGACGATTATCGCATTAGTTAGTCGTCTCAAATTTTGCTGCGAAAATTCTCTACAAATGCGGTAGCTAACAAGTTAATGAATTGTAAATGTATCAATTACTATTGATCTATAAAGTAGAAAAATATCTGGATCTAAATGTGCATTAAATGATAGGACTGTATCTCACCTTTGTATAGCCTTGTAGGAAATGAGCTGCTTAAGAGGATTATCAGGTTTAAGACAATAGCATTATATCACACTCTATTTTTACAGCCTTGTTGCTTGAGACAAGTAAAGTAGACCGTACAAGGGTTGCTTTTACCCTTCCTAGAAAATAAGATATGTCTCCCAAATAAATCAATGATAAGATAAGGTGAATTACAATAGAAATGTACAAGTTTTGTATAAGTGTCCAACCCCTTTATGCAATAGGTTTCCTTCTGAAGGTTCATCTATCAGACTGCCATATTACAGAACTGTGGCACCAACTGGCTCCATTTTATACAGAAATAGAATTCCTGGTTAGGCAATTTCTTTTCTTATATAAGAATAAACCAAGTCCCCCATGGCCAACTGCTTTTGTAAAGCTATAGGTAGAAGACATATTTCTTTACAGTATTGAAGCCTATCAGTGGTTACTACAGCTTGAATCTTGTAACTTATGTCTTTTTTAAGTTGGGAAAAAGAATATCTAAAACATTCCTGTGTAGTGGAGTTGGGATTCTATTTTAAAACTAGAATTTGGGCAGAGGCTAATTTTTGTTCAGAATATCTCTGTGGGGCATAATATATATCGTATAATTAAAGTAAAACATATACGTACAACTATTGAATGTATTATTGAAGAGAAATACACACAAAATGTGCTGAAGGAAAGTAAACAGATCAATCACTGCCATAATAAGCTTCCAAACAATCCTAATAATTGTTGGGAAAACATCTCATTCAACTTAAAAAAAAAAAGTATGAATACAAATCATAACTAAACAGTAAGTTCAGTAATGTACCAGAACTATATAAATCATTCAGCGGAAGTGAATTTGGCATCTGCAGAATAGTTGGGTAATGTCTTTGCCTGTGACCCTATGGGTCGGTATAGTTTAAAGTAAAGAAAAACTAATGGGCAAAGACATTGGGGGAGATTTGCCAGAATTCTCGAGTAATGTGCACCAAAAACTAAAATGCTCTGTACAACATTTATTACAGGTTTCACACAGTTTTTAGCCACAATTCTAACTAGTAGAAAAAAAAAGGGCATGGCTGTGCAGCAGAAAGTCTGTGTGCCAAAAACATAAGCTGGTGCGCCAGTGAAGTAGACCCACTAATAGGGGGTGCAAAGTAGGACTTGCTAGTCTTATACTGTATCTGATATGTAATGGTTTTTAGTTTGTTTGCAATGTTTTTTTTAAGCTGCATTGCAAGGTTTAAAAAACACTTCTCATGGTCTTTGCACAGCATAAAGTTGCGAAAACGGCAATACAACTTTTTTTTACGACTTTTTGCCGCCAAAATGCTGGTGGTACATCTCCAGTGTTCAAGTTAAATGCTTTGGACTGTCATTACTAAGTTTGTTGTTTAACACTAATCGATTTTTTGTGTTTGTGATATCAAAGAACAACTGATTTGATCCCTTTTAAAAAAAAAATTCTGCAGACCGATAATGCCACGGACAGAGGTGCATCTGATATGTGAAGAAATTAGTAAGGCCTCATTCACACAACAGTGTTTGAGGTCCATGAGCTAGCTGCACAAATTGCACCACAATTTATATAGAGAAAGTCATATTCCTGTCAGGCAATATTAATGGACATCGGCAGGATGAGCGGAGCAGAGCTCATCCATCAATGTCCTACAGACAGCACACAAAGGCACTCGGTCTGTTTGTGGTCTGCATACTGTTGTGTGCATCATGACTAACTTTGCAAAGGGCCTTAGATATGTTCAGTTCATAAAAGATCTCAGTATAGACTATCAAAAGTTGTACTAAGTACTATAGTTATACTAAATAGTGGTAGGAGGACAAATGTAAACCTAAAAGTTCCCTCAGCTTTAACTTTTCCCATTGGTTAAGAAACGATCAATGGTAATTTACTGGAGTGCTTCTTCCTTGCTGCTGGTTGGTTTAGAGTTGTGGAGCAAGGCGTAAGGACCTGTTTGAATCGGGAGCGGAGGCGCACTTTCTAATGGATGGGATTCTGATTTTACAGTGCTGCTTTATTTTGTTTTCCTCTTCAAAGATTATGTAATTAGCATCCCCCTGCCATCTTCATTTATTTATCTTGTTTTTTATTTTTTGTTTGGTGTTTTTCACCATGGAACATCAGTAAATGTTAGAACATCAAACCAATATATTTCACTGCATTTAATATCTGTGTATAGTACATAAGTATATATGTATACTTCTTTGTATTTTTATACTACTTAACATATTTATTAAAAAATATACTAAAAGTAGTAGATCTTAAAAGATTAATATATTAACAGTCTGTTGCGGCTGAAGATTTACCATTTTGCAGTGGGTATAAATACTTTGTAATGTGACAGTTTAATAATCATTGAGGACATTTTAATAAAATATATCTTGTTATGTAGCTGGGAGACTTGTCATATCTGCTAGACGAGTATGGCTTGTTGGGAGCGCCGTGGATGTTTTAATATTTATATATATAATAATAAAATTAAATATATTTATGAATTTTTCCCTACGATTAGAATAACAACTTATTCCTCAAGATGAATATGCTGCATGGAACGTTCTTATAAAACACATAAAACATTTCTTGTATGCCCACCTTTAAGAGCAGTTGCTTAGGGTCATTGTGGTCAAACACATGTGATTTATTTTCTTGGTCATGTTTGGATAGAAAATTGTTCACAACTCTATGTACAGAAATAAAAACACATACCTAAATGTACCTCCATATGTAAGGATTTTATTTATTTATATTTTTTCTTTTTTAGGGTGCCTCTGAAAGTTGAACAGGCAAATAATGCTCGTGATGCACTGGCCAAGGCAGTGTACAGCCGCCTCTTTGACCATGTGGTTAACAGAGTTAACCAGTGCTTCCCATTTGAAAGTTCCTCCTTCTTTATTGGTGTTTTGGACATTGCTGGCTTTGGTAAGTCCAATGTTGTGTAATAAATGTATGAATATAATAAAATGTAGACTTGCTTCATTTTCTCAAATGTGCCTAAATCTCTATTTTTCTGCAGAAATTTTATATATATAATTATTTTTTTAATTGGATAGATATGTGAACAGAGGTTATTATTGACCATTAGGTAACTTTCAGCTGACCGTTGCTGAATGAACATCTTCTCTTGGCCAAGCACCCTTGTTCTTTTCATTTGGAAAGGGATAGAGGGCCTAGATGGCACTTCTTGTTTGCATAATAGTTGACATGGTTGACTTTATTGTATGAGCAGCCGCAACCCGTTTGATGAGCCCCTAAAAGTTATGTAAAAAATTTTAAAACCAAAAATAAAAAAAAAAATTCAAAAGAGTTCTAGGTACCTGTTGAATCAGCCTTTTTCATTAACACTCACATAAAAAATTATTTGGTATGCCCGCAAACAGAGAATGCACAATGAAAAACATTATCCCATAAGTTAAAAATGTCCATATCATAAAAGCATTGAGAAATCTATATTTGGTAAATTTAGTACCTCTGTCCCAGGGAATAAAAATAATGTAGTAATGAAATCTTCCCGATATGTCTCTGAAAGACTCTTTTATTTATGAAGGTTTTATTAGCAACTATATTTTATACATTGTTTGAACAGTACATTTTAGAAAGAAGTCCAGGAACCTGCAAAAGAATCATCCTATGGGAACACACTTTTGTTACATATGGCTTTCATCAGTAGGCTTCTTATTCCTCAGCCACTGTTGTTTGGATGGCGTCCCTAGAATGTTCCTCACTGCTTTGTGACTGGTATGCAGTCCATGTTTTATTTCCCAGAGTACATTCTCTTCCGGAACTCATTCCAGTTCTAATAAGATGTTGCCATTTTCTCATTCATGTCCTTCTTTCTATGGCATTTTTCAGCATCTTTATTTATAGTTTCATTTTCTAGCAATGCCACCAGAATTGTATTTACCTCTTTTACCTCTTACGAGTTGTCCTTTTCCTGATGTATCATTTAGCAGAAGCTAAGTAAGTGACTTTGAGTTCTTGGTGTAATTTTGAGAACAGATATTTCCGTACAGAAAGCAGTGTTCGTGTATTCTATTACCAGGGCAGAATTTTAATATTTTGAGTAAATTCAGCGATAGACCTCTTCTAAAGTGAACTGCATTGAGCAACCTATACCTGCAAAAATATTAGGTACTAGATTGGGTCATATTTACTTATCTGTCCGAGGAGTTCACCCGAAGTGCATTGTTCTGACGATAATGCACTTTGGCGCGATTCACTAAGATTGTGTGCCCATTATCCTGCATGTCGCTTTCCCCCTCAGGTCCGACAGAGTTCACCTGCTTTTTCCTGGTGCATGTAAGTGCTTGCTCTTGCGAAACAATTTTAAAGTTAAATCCCGCACTCAGTCCGAATATGTCGGATCTTCCGACAGCCCGCCCCCGATATGTCAGACAAAATCTGATCGCGTGCGACACAATCCCCTTCTAAATACCTGTCCCAGCTGTGCAATCCCCGAAAACGTTGGGAAGTCCGACAGAAATTCGATCCGCGGACCCTTAGTAAATAAGCCCCATTGTGCTAGCCTCTGTGCACCACCACCACCACCAGGGGGATTTAAAGGAAAGTATGTAAGTTAATGTCTGCTTTTTAATTGCGGATACTCAAGGTATATTAAGACTTTTGTGTTGTTGTATGGATTAAATTTGTACCAATGATGTAGACAAATAAAAAAACAATAAAAATATGACATGCTCTTAATAACAGCTTGTTTTGTAAATGCTCCATATTCGAAAGATACAAACCTCAAACAACAAATCTGAATAAAATACAAAACTTGTTTCTTTTCTCTGTTCTCAGAATACTTTGAACACAACAGTTTTGAACAGTTTTGCATTAACTACTGTAATGAGAAGCTGCAGCAGTTCTTTAATGAAAGAATTCTTAAAGAGGTAAGTTAATGTTGTCTGACATTTTAGCTGTCAGGAAAAAAAAGCTGTATTGAATTTATAAGGGAAAAAAAAAATCGCAAAAAGCTTTTCATCAGATGTTCACGTAAATTAATTACCGTACTAAGACTCTGGGGATGTTCCAGTTTATGTTCAGCATGTTTAATTCCACAGAGTTGGCACAACATTTTGATAGCAATAGTTTATTACAATTAATTTATTCATTCCTATATACATCTCAATTTTTATTGTTTTTTTTTTTTTTTTTTATTGCTGTACTTTTCTGTACAGTTTTTACGGACCGATTCCTCCATTGAAGTGAATGGGTACTTATGAACAAAACTTGTATTAAAACTTCAATACTTTTCCGATACTGGAGAGTGTAGAACGATTCCATATGAGGCTTCTGTTGTTAGCGGTACGAAGTGACTGTCCCGTTTGACTGATCCCAGTGTAGTATCTGTTTTTTTTTTTGTTTTTTGTTTTTTGCACAGCTTCTTTACTGCCCAGGCATGCTTTCTGAGAAGGTGTCGGGCAGAGTAGACCACGGGAATCCTTGTAGTAGATGTGTTGGGTCATTGGGAAAATCACATCATCTGTCCATATGTTGTATTTATACATTGCATATGGTTTCTTCTGTCACATGGTGTCTGATTTTGATGGTAGATTTATTTTAAATAATTTATCATGATTAAGCAGGGGTACTTCCTCATAGATTCATGCCCGGTGACTGGGGTAATCTTCTTACATTTGTTATCCATGGTCTCCTCCCTTCTAAAATCAACATTTAGGGAGTAAATGCAGATTGAGCAGGGGGCAAGTGAAGCAGTGTAGCAACCTATGAAGCTTCATCACAGAGGGGTTCTGGTTAAGCCCCCCAGAGCCATCAAGCCTATTAGCATAACTGTATGTGGATAACAAATATAAGAGGATTACCACAGTCATGGTGACTGGATCTTTTAGTGAGTGTCTCTGGTTTATCAAGATGAGTTTTGATTTCCATGAGGAGCCCTTATCTGGCTCCCCGTGTCCCCATAGAGAATAGTGTGCACAAAGAGTTTTTTGGGGTAGACATGCATGATGTTCTGAGGGGGGAAGGGACAGGGGGAGGAGATATTAGGAACAGGGGAGGATTTTTTTTTTTTAAATCGATACATGACAGACCGGTTTCTGTCCTCACTGGCCAATCCCATGGGACTCAGGACACAGCTATGCATACAGAAAGGTAAAATTTGATGCAACCCAATTCAGACTCAGAAAAAAAGAACTGATGGGTGTCTAGATCGTTTGAACAGCTAAAATTATTTTTTTTTTCTTTTTGTGGCATCATTTTGGTATCAAGTATCTTGATACTACACTAAGTATTGGTATAGAATTCCAAATTCTGATATCGGTGCAACTCCACACACTGAATTTCTAGCATTCTCCCCTGGGATTTTAATTGAATTAATATACATGTATTTCTTAAATAGAATGCTATTAAAATAACTATACCTTTTGTGTAGATAATTTCCCATAAACGTAGCCATGTTGTCCCAACTAGATTGTTGTCCTTGTCCTTCAGCCATCCTGTGGTAATGAAAGGTGAATTGAGGTGGTCAGGCAGGGCTCGATAGCACATTTGGCCACTGCTGCCATGCAATCCACAAATGTGTACACACATATATATATATCTCCACAAATGTACAAATCCGCAATCCACAAATGTGTGTGTGTGTGTGTATATATATATAACGTATATATATACGTATATATATAATATATATAATATATGTGTGTATATAACAAGCATTTGAAGAAATGTAGATTTATTGCAGGTTAATTGAATACCCCTTTAAACCCACCACAAGTCAATTATTACTTCCATGCACAAATTGAAATCTTTGGAAAACTTGTTGCAGCAAAACACTCAATTTGTTGTTTTTTTTGCGGGGGGGGGGGGGGGGGGAGCTTTGAGGGAGAGTACTGGAAACATTTCCAGTACTAAAATTCAGCAGCAATGTTGTTCCATGGTGCCCCCTTGTGCTGCAAGTCAGTGGAGGAGGCTTTAATATAAGAGGAGCTTAATATAATGCAGTGGAACTTTGGAGTAACCTCGTTTGCATATATTTTGCAACACAAGTATACATTTAAAAAAAAAAATTGTGACTTGATTTGGAAGCAAAATTTCATAAAACACGCATATGTGCTGTCCTCACCCTATACTGCACTGTACTTCCCTCTTTCCCAAAATTGTATAACATAATTTTGAAGGAGTAGAAGTAATAAAGGGGTTAGATATTTTGCTGCACACGAATAAATATTTTAGGAGGGTGGAATGAATAGTCTGTGTTTCTATGAAATCAATCATCTGGGTTTCAGTAATTTTCTACGGAAAAACTTGCTTTGATATACAAGCAATTTGAATTACAAGCATATTCCTGGAACTAATTCTGCTCATAATCAAAGATCCACTGTATTTAAATCTCTGGTGTTCTAGAATCCAACATTTTTGCACTGTGGTGGAGTAGCATAAAATAATGCGTCTATATTGAGTGAAGGGGGAAAAGATTATAGTTTGTTCACCCCTGAAGGTTTCGGAAGTGATTCTCATTTTTAGTTTCCCTTCTTGTCCTGCACTCATCTAACACATCAGTACCTGCATTGGTAGAGAGGACTATCGGCTACATTAATCAAAACTAGTGCAGTCTGTACTATATGCAGTTTGACTGTGGAGTGTGCGGATTGTGTCAGATTAATCAAAACTGGAGCACAGTCTTCATAAATCTGGTGCCCCATGCACTTCTAAAGAAGTGTGCGCCATTTTTTGGAGCACTCTGTTCATGCCACAGAAATGTGGTGCTCGCCAGTGATAAAAATGGTGCAAAATTTCTACTGTCTTGTTGGACACAGTGCAACCGCGACACAAAACTGTTGCAGACACTTTATAAATACATGTGCAAGCAAACATTCTTTACAGTGGAAAGTCAGACAGAAAACAGGCACAGACTCTTTCATAAATGTGGCCCTGTGTGTTTTTGAATAACTGTACCAACCTTTGCTCTCACACTTTATCCAATAGCAAATACTGTATGAAGATTAGTTTACCGTATTTTTTGGAATATAAGGCGCACAAAAAAATCCTTTGATTTTCTTAGAAATCAAAGCTTTGTAGTTCAGTGCGCCTTATATATAAACAGTACTTACAGATAACAGCTGCCTCCTGCTGGTCATTCATCCTTATAATCTGGTGCACCTTATAATCCGGTTTGCCTTATATATGACCCTTGACATTTTAGCAGGCATAAATTGATGGTGCGCCTTATAATCCGGTGGGCCTTATAGTTCGAAAAATACTATAAATTCTATTTTCCTGCATTACAACTGTGGCTACTCATCACTTTCTACAATGCTGGAAATCCCACAATAAATGTCACTTCATAGCCCTAAGTTAATTAACTAACATTCATTTAGAGGGAGCTTTTTATGTTAATACGAAACACTTACAGTTCTCCTTTTATAAAGCATTTTTTCATTTGTTATAAATGACCATAAGCATAATGCTTACAGTAATGATACAGTTGTGAAGATGCTTCCTGTTACATGTGTCTGAACTGCCATTATGAGAATATGCTTACGGTGTCAGCACAACATGGTTTGATTATATATCTTTATTACATTATGAGTAAATTATGCAAATGTTTCCTGAAGATTGACAATTGCCTAGTTCTCCAGCAATACGCACAAGTCAGCAGAAATAGGGGAATTTATTATTGCTGAAATACAGACTTGTGGACATTATTTCTGAATAATTTATGCATAACAAGTAAATAAATCGGACATCTAATACAGACTCTTTGTGAAATTTGCAAGTTATATCTGCGAATTTTGAAATTAAACATGAAATTAAAGGAAATCTACCATCAAAAACATGCAAGATAAACCAGGAGCACTTGCTCATCCAGGCACCGCGAATAGTAATCTTCTTATGTTTATTGTCTACGGCCTCCTTCTGTTTAAAATAAACTTTTTAAATTATGCTCCACACATCTAGATGTTCTTCAGGGATTTACATTTATATATGAAATGCCGAGCTACCCGTGCCTTTCTCTGAATAGAGAAAGGGAGGGAGGAGAAGAGGAGAGAGCGGGGGCGCTCGATGTGTAGAATTACCTCAGTATTAATGGTTTAGTGCCTGAGCAAAGTGTGCACTCACCTTCTTATGTTGTGCTAATGGCACAACGCATATCATCGCACGTCAGATGGAACGGGGTGCAGCTTTCGGGGAATAGATTCAGCGGTGGTGCCGATGCAGAAACTGGCAGAGGAGGGTTTCCGTTGCTTGGAACCTGGTGGACTATCCCTTTGATCCTTTTGGACAAAGACCCGGCACACTATGTTCCAAGAATTGGTTTATTCTTGGAACAAATAATAAGAATAAACCAATTCTTGGAACATAGTGTGCCGGGTCTTTGTCCAAAAGGATCAAAGGGATAGTCCACCAGGTTTCAAGCAACGGAAACCCTCCTCTGCCAGTTTCTCTGAATAGACAGCTTTTGGTATCCACCATCTGATACTCAACCCAAATTTGGGTTGGGCTTCTGAGTGGATATTAGAGGTGATTCTCCATCCAAGTCAGTTGGGCAGTTCTCATCAATATCAATATCTTTAAAGTTGCTTCTTGCAAGTTTAAACAAAAAAAATGCCACTTGCTTAGTAAATATCCCTTACTGCCTTGCACAAACGTTGCTTCTGGTCTTATATGCTAGCTTTCTTCTTTTTTCTCCCCTCCCTTTCAGGTTATTTCATGCCCTCCCCCTTCTATTCCATGCAGTTGATTAGTATTCTGCTTTTTATTTTGGGTCACTTTTCTCTTTCACTGAGTGCTTCCTGCCTCTTATTCCTCCTACCTACTCCCCTGACTGCTCACCCTCTTTTACTCCCTGCTATTTATCCCTTCTCTGCTGAGTGCTTTGTCTCCTCCACTTTTGCCATATTATGTTTTTCATAATGGACAAGGTTGTTATGTACAAGGCAGAAATATTATTACTCGGTGGATTTCTCAGCACTTTGGAAGTTTTATATAATCAACACTGTTGTGCTAGAACTTGACAGGTTCAGTATTCCAGTAGCCGATCTCTTTGCTGTCATGGCTGTCTATCAAAGAGCTGTTTTCAAGGCATTGTATAACTTGGGAATGGACGAAGATTTTGATACCTTGCTGTAAACATCCTTGTCATCTTGAAATCGGTGAGGCAGTGACATATTGTACAGTTGCTTTAACGGATAAATCAGACAAATGTCATGTTAGGCTTTCATGAATTTATTCACTTAGTCATTGCTGATGGATATAAATGCTGGTGTGGTAGAGTCTGATGCTGAAGATGACGGAATCCTGCTGCTCTCTAGTGAATATGACAGCGTTACTGATAACTGAGGCATAAATTAAAGATGAGTTTCGGTCTCTGCACTGATTTACATTGCATGCTCACATTTTTCTTATATCACTTTTCTTTTCGTACCACAATGGTACCCACATAAATAAGTTTTTTAATGGATTACAAAGTCTTTGGTAAGTTGTGTTGCCTAGCAATGTTGACTTTCTTTCATACTGACAGCTGTCACTATATTTGACTGAATGTTAAAATATAACTGCTGTACAATATAAACTCCTGTACAGGAAACTTAGTTCAGTGGTTATATTTTATTTCCTTCCTTGAGAAATAGCCTTGATGGAGACATGGAGATGGAAAATATAGGCTTTGAGGTTGTCCGGGTTTGTTCAAAATATATATATATATATAAATATATATAAATAATATATGTAATATAAATATATAAGTGGGGGTGGTTAAGAAAACAAAAAAAGAGCAGCTTATACTTATCTTCGACGGTACTCACGCTTTCCTCTGCCATGCTGTGTATACAGAGACAGGGCATGTTACCAGCTAATGCTGTGTCAAATAAAAAAAACAGGTCGTGCAGCAGGTAATTACTGCGAACAAACTATGCAAGGTGCCCCCTTGAAATGTCCAGGGTGCACAGTATTTCACCAGAACAATTAAATTCAGCAAGACACAGGGTGAAACCAACAATAATTACTTAAAACCTAGCTTTTAATAAATCAGCCTAAAACCATGTCCTAAAAAAACAGACTTAAAGGACACCTGTCATCAGCCTTTATCTAGTCATTTCATACATTAATCATTATAAAATCATAATTTCTTTATTATGTAAATGAGGCTGGTCACATGGTCAGAGGCAGTGATGTCACTCCTGTTACCCCTCCCCTCTCCTCCCCTTGCTCATGTCTGTGTGTAATGTATAGTAAAGTATTGCTAGTGTGTGCGCTGTATCTGCTGACATGCTGCATCCTCCTAATAGACATAGACACAGACATCAGCTACACAAGTACCTGACATGTTCTGCTATAACATGGCTGCCTGGAGCTGTTGTATCTCTCCAATACACACACACAGGCTGCAGGGAGTGCCAGCACCAGAAAGCACATGGAGGGGCCATTACACCATTATACAGGCTGTCAGTCATGCACTGGGGGTGTGGCTGTGCCTCCCACTGATGAATAAGGTGGACAGCTTGAATATGCTAATGACCCATTGGACATTTCACAGGTCATTTGCATACAGCTTTAGGACCTCATTGCTTAGGTTTACAGGCATGTAGAGGGAAAATGAAGGGATAGAGGCAATGCTCTCTAATGGCAGTTTATGAAAATATATTTAGTTTAGGGGGCTTATTTTGCCTGACGGGTTCTCTTTAAGGACCATCAACAGACAAATAAACAACACTCACCAATGCTACTGGCCGTCTGATCTATATGCCCCCTCACTGCCTACATAAAGCTTGCAGAAGGAAAGTGACTGGGTAGTGTACAGGTGCAGGATCACAGTCAGCGAGATGTGCGTGGGAAAACCAGGTCAGGAACAGGTGACAGCACTGCACCTAGTAATCCCTACTACTAACTCTCCCTGTACCCACGAGAATGACTCCTGCTCTTACAAGGGCAGTACCAAGGTAACCCTGTAATCTGAGTTGCCCCTAACTAGGGCGTACTAGGTTTTTAGGACTGATTTATTAAAAGTTATGTTTTAAGTAATTATTGTTGGTTTAATGCTGTGTCAACGTGTCCCTCCCCCAACCTGTTATTTGTTTTTCATGAGTCCCAGATAACCCATTTATCTCTCAAAGGAAGTTCCTAAGATTTTGATTTTGAAGGTTAATCCTAGTCAGGGCTTTGGGCTCAATAAACTGTTTTTGCCAAAGGTTAAAAATGCTGACATCCACTAATTGTTGGGGTTCTTAGGTGTCGGACCTCCACCAATCTGATATTGATTGGTGGATATTCTAAAAATAAGTCATCTATATTAATATCATGGAAAATATCTTTAACCCCTAAATGGACGCAGCCATTTTGTAGCTTCAGACTCGGTCCCATTTTTTTGGATTCTGGCGGAGCGGAGCACTAAGGGGTTAACAGATGACCCCATATTATATTTTGATAAACTCTTTGCAGTTTCAAAAAGTTCTAGAACTCAATTTTTACTTTATATTCTTTAAAATGGTAAGTGACCTGACTCCCTCTCAGAATCACGGTTGACATGCAATAGCCGATGTACTCACTGGAAAGATGCATCAAAATTGGTTCTAGAGGGTGTGCAATGAGCATACCCTACTTACTAATTCTGAACTTAAATAAGGCCTTCAACCACCTCAAAATGATCTAACTCTGCATCCTTTAAAGGGAATCAGTCACCACAATTTACCTGCCCATATGCCACCTTATAACTTTTGTTATTTTAGAACTACTCCTTCCATGCCAAAACTTCTCTTTAGAAATGCAAATTAAACTGAAGGGCTTTAGGAGGCATTAGAGTACCTTAAGAGGTACCTTGTGGGACAATGTAATATAAAAAAGTAATAATAAAGTCTTAATTAAAAAAAAAAAAGCTACAAAAGCTACCAAACTTACAAAAATGTCCCTTTTAAAAAAAAATTAAAGTAAAACACACACAAATTGTTCCCTAAACCTATAACCGGATTTATTCTGTCCGACAAAAAAACAATAATTAATGGAAAAATGATGCTCAAATTGACATTTTTTAAATCATCCATCGCACAAAAATTATACTAATTGCATTCAAAGACCTTTAACAACCCCAAATGTGCTACACCGCAGCGTGATATTGTGCGCCAGCCGGCAGATCACGTGGACAACACAGAGAAGAGAGAAGTCCGAAGACCATCCGCGTGGAACGGAGCATCAGTGAGCGGCAAAGATAGTCGGAACCACCTGTAGGTGAGTATGGAAGGTTTTTTTTTATGTTCTTGGCAAATGGGGCTAGTAGTATACTAAAGGCTGCCTACTAAAGGGGGCTGGCTGGCTTTATAATTAAGCGGGCTGGCTGGCTTTATACTTAAGGGGGCTGGCTTTATACTTAAGGGGGCTGGCTATATACTTAAGGGGGCTGGCTGTATACTTAAGGGGACTGGCTGGCTATGTACTACTGGGGGCTGGATGGCTATATACTAGGAGGCTGAGACCAATGCATTTTCCACCCTCGGCTTATGCTCTAGTCAATGGGTTTTCCCAGTTTTTGGTGGTAAAATTAGGGGCCTCGGCTTATACTCAAGTATATACGCTAATTTTCTAATAAAAAAAGCCCTATAAATTTGCTATCACTGTGCCTGTTGACATTTTATATAGGTTTGATGGTATAGGCAGAATATTTTTATTAGAAAAAAACCATGACAATTTTCTTTTAAAATGTGCGGCACAATAAGAGACCCAATCTTGACCCCCAAATAACTCGACCCCATACAGCTGTAGTAACAAAATATACAAGTTAAAGCTTTTAAAAGGAAATGACAAAAAAAAAAAATTGCCTGGGCTTTAATGTGGAAAACAGGGGTTAAATTATACAAATATTTGGAAAATTTAAAGAGGACCCTTCATCACTTCTGTCAACTCCAAAGTACAAAGTGACCATTATTGTCCTCAACACTGATTTAAACTAGACCACAAATGTGTAAAAAAAAAAAAAAAAAAAAAAAAACCCTAACTTTAGCTCAGAGATCATTGGTCTGTAGACAGTGATATATCACTGCGCAATTTCAGCAATGCTCAAATGTTAAAGCTGTCCCTGTGTCATAAATATTTAATAGACAGTACATTAATTTTATTACTTGGAGGCTTATCCATCTACCAGCAAGGCAAATATTGTTCATCTCATGCTACGCGTGCAATTAACATGACGTCTGGTGCTGATGTTCCATTTCTAACTGCTTGTGATAAATGATCTTTATTTGCATAAAATCACAGGGTGCTGCAATCTCCAAACCTATAGAACACTTTCCGTCAAATGTAAATGCATGCCGAGAAGATGGCTGAAGCTTCTGCTGTAATACAGCGTGTGAGGGAGATTCTGCTGCTTTGCTGAAAGATTTGGTTTGCATGTGGTAGCTTATGGAAACCTCTGCTGCACACACAGCCTATTTTTCTGCTCTGTGTATTACGCGGTGGCTTGGTTATTGAGGAGTGATTGGCCACTGCACAATGCCTGGGAGCTGGTTACAGACACAAATGTATTTAGACAGGATCTACCTGTGCTCCAGAAACGAAACAATCTGTTCTGTGACCGTTCAGCTCAGGGCAAGAATAATACGTAAATTATTGAAATGACAATACGTGAAGAGCAGCATTTCCAGAATGCAAGACCTGAAATAATTTTACGCCAGGAGCTTGTACTATATGGCACTATTTAAAATTTCATAGAAACGCTATGATATGCAAATATGAAGGAATCATTTGCATAACATCACGTAGCAGAGGAAGGGAAGCTAAAAGTCATGTAAATGATAAAATTAAATATATGTATTGGATATTGTGCATGACAAATAGTCAAGGCATATCTTCATGAAAATATTGTTTTTACAGCTGTTAAATCAGGAACATTTGGATTGCTTTCCACTGACAAATCTTTGTGCACCGATTGATAGTAAAGAGCTGAGCCACTGTCAGTCCACTTCACCATTGGTATTTTCTTTAGCAATTATGTCCAGTAATATTGAATTGGATTTTTGTGGTTTTGTTTGCTTATGACCCTTTAAACACCTTAAAAGGGTATTCCCATTTCAGCAAATTAATGTTGTTGTTTGCATTTTAAAAACGTATAAAATGTTCCAATATACTTTCTGTTTCAATTCTTCACTGTTTTCTAGATCTCTGCTTGCTGTCATTCTATAGAAAGTTTATAGGTTTACTTCTAGTGGACAGAAATCTGACCATGGTCACACAGGTGCACAGCTCGTTATATCACAAGAGTAATCAGAGCTGTGTGATATAACGAGCAGTGCACTTGTGTGACCATGGTCAGATTTCTGTCCACTGGAAGTAAACATAGAAGCTTTCTGTAGAAGGACAGCAAGCAGAGATCTAGAAAACCGTGAGGAATTGATGCAGAAATTATATTGGAAACTTGCATAACTTTTTATAATACAAACATTCATTTTTTGAAATGGGAACACCCCTTTAAGCATAAGACCTATTTTGGCCTTTAGGATAGAGCACTTTTTTTTTCAATCTGACATAGGCAAATGAGGGTTTTTTTGTGGTAAGAGTTGTATTTTCCAATGGCTTAAATTTTAAGGTAAAAGAGCATTATGCTAAGAATTGATAACCCCTTTCCTGTCGGGGTACTCTGAAACTTGTTTTTTTATTAAAACATTTACTATTCACAATATTAAAAAATGTAAAATATAAGAGTTTTCTTACTTTATACTACGTTATCAAATAAGTACCACCGTTTTGGTGAAAACTTTTGGGAGGCAGTTAACAATAAAATTCACAGAATACATAAAACATGATTTATTTTTTATTTTTTTCATATTTATGGAAAAGGGTGATTTTTTTTTTAACCATAAGGGGATTTACATTTGGGATACCATGATTCCTCATAAAATACATTGCAGTACTTTTATATATTAGACCCAGTCTCACACTGGGCCTAATAGGCTTCTGTACATCCAGATCTCCGGCTGCCATGGCAACCCACTGCCGTAATCATGTTGTGGGGGCCAGGGAGGCAACTGAGGGAACCTTCAGTTTCTCTTCTTAGCTGCTGTGATCCAACTTGATTGCAGCAATCAAGGGGTTAAACTGTCCTGCATGGAGATCTGTCCAGATGGGGCACGGACCTTCATAACTTCAGTTAGGGTAGAACTCCTCAATGGCAGATCATAGAGTAACAGCATTGGCACTCTCAGATTTGGCCTGCCCCAGTGCATTTGGACACCAAACAAGACCTGGTTTCTATGCTTCCTTTGTTAGTTCTGTATATATACTTTTGTCAGCGTTTTTTTTTGCTTTTTTTTTTTTTCAATATTTCATGATCACAAGTTAAATTTATAAGTAATCTATTGCTTCAGAATTTTTTTTATCAAACTTCTAAAATATTTGTTTCCAATGATCATATTCTATATGTTCTCTACTTCAGTTGCAAATTTCAGTAACGTGTAGGTGTTTGTCCGTCAGGAGCAGTGGTGCATGAAAGGTTATTACAGATGCATTAAGGGTTCTCGACTGCGATCAGGATTTTTATTTCTACAGAGATAAAGGGGCTTTGTTACATCCCTTTATTATTGAACATATATTAGTTTGACGTTTAGCTCATGACTTAAGATTAGAAATAGTTTTGATGTTTGTTTGCCCTTCATGGTTTCTAGTCTATAATTGACATAGACAGGAACTGTCAAAGGCAGATGAGGAGAATCCAGGGTATTCTAGTGGGCATCAATACTGATTTCTGCAAAGGCAATAGTAATTATTTATTACTCACTCCATACAATAAACATTCTAAGAAAGTCATTGCGGATGTCTGGCTGTAAAAAGGAATAGTTTATATAATTGGAAAAAGAATGCTAAAATCAAGGGATGTGCTAGAATAAAAAGAATTATTTATTTTTAACTTTTGAAGTTTCATTCTAGCTTCCCCCGTGGTTCTCCAATGTCCCGCTATGAAAACTTTAAATCCAGTCACTAGCCTTCTTGTTCTTCTGACATAGATGCAGGCCACTGATTGGCTGCAGGAGCCATATTGTACCACATTTCTTGCTTTTAAGTACATTTTTAAAACCTTGACAACCCATCTAAAAGAGGTTTCTGGCCCCAAACTTGATGACCTCAAGAATGATTTCTGAAAATATTTATTGTGGGATTGTTAGGTCAATGTCTCTGGGGAAAGCAATGTGAAGTGGCTCTCCTCCAATTAAATGATGTGCAGGGCAAGTATACTTTTTTGTTTTCCCCTGCTCCAGCCACCAGAGGTCTTTCCTGGTAAAACCTTTAAAACAATGCATGCAAGTCATTTCTTTAGGTAAAAATAGTACAAAATCGTTTGTTGGTAAATTAATTTCAACCTTTGGCTTCAATCTCCGGTTCTGTTCTGTAGGTATGTCACCATTGTAAAATTGCTGCAGATCTGACGAATGGCACAACTGTCATTGTGTTTATTTTTTCATTATCTGTAGTGCACTAGAACAGGCACAGCTCCATATACTGTGTTTTGGACTGGAAAGATACTGCACTGCAAGCTTAGCCCCATTCACATGAGCTTGTGGTAGTTTTCTTTTGACATCATACAAAACTGGTGGCAAACCTATGGCACGTGTGCCAGAGGCGGCACTCTGAGTCCTTTCTGTGGGCACCCAGGCCATTACCTCAGAATGAAGTTCACCAGCCAGGACTCAAAGAATCTGCCTGCAGAATCTTCCTACAGTGATAGATGAATTTTCCCTCCTCATCTAAACTGCATTGGTGTCCTTAGGCTGAAGGATTGAAAGTTGTCAATGAACAAGGAGAAATAAATTACAGCTTAAATTGCTGTGCTGGCACTTTGCAATAAATAAATGGCTTTTGGTTGAAGTTTGGGCACTCAGGCTCTAAAAGATTAGCCATCACTATCATGTATACATACATACGTACGTACATACATACATACATAACACCACTAGCTGTTAGGTCCCCTTGCTTGCACAATTCCCTTATTTTCTGTAGCTGTTTTAAATGGACTTGGCCAGTGACATGAATTAAGTTCTCATTGCCCTTTTTTTAAAAAAAGTGCAACTTAACAGGTGCCCAACATTATTGCCACTTTTACGTTGTTGTGCTTAAAACAAAATGATGATTGTTCATTATCATTCTGAATCACAAAATAACAACGCAGTGAACACTGTTAATCTGTTTCACTTTCTTGTCAAGGACACTACCTCAATTTTTACTCAACTATTTTGACTTTCAGGTTAAAGTGCCTATTGAACTCAAGGCTTTTTTGTGTTACTTTCTTTTAATGTGCGTGATCAAAGGCATATGTGAATCTTTTCTTGAAGTGTACAGATGTGCCAGCTGCTACCCATCTCTTCTATTTGTTAAGATTTAGAGCTCCTTGGGTTCGCTTTTACAATAACTTTGTTGTGAAACCAACTACATTATTTGATGAAGATTATTTCATAAAGATTTATTTAGTTAAGATTAATTATAAAGTTTTTTCCAAGATTTTTTTTCACAATTAACTAGTAGTTGCTGGAGTGGTGCATTAGAGGAAAACACCGCTTGGAGACAGCCCAAGTAACATTTATATAGGCAGTGAACTAGAGGAAATGAAGGGTGGAGCAGCACTGTGAAAGTCCCAGGTGCACACTTCCTTAAAGGGCCAGTAGCAATCTCAAAGAAAGGATCCATGGAAGCAGCACTCCAGCAGCCAGTAAGGTAGTGTATTCGCCCATGGTCAGTTGTACAATTACAACATTACAGCTCCCAAATAGAGCCATTATCACCTGTGAATGGCTCCATTGAGGAGCTGAAATGTTACATTTGTTGAACTGACCATGGGATGAATAAACTACCTTTCTGGTTCCTGGAGTGCTTCTTCAGTATATACTTTCTTTATAGACAAAGAACATGGCCGTCTGGATTTGTGAATCGAAATAAAAGAGCAACTCTTACTTATAGATCGAGGCACCATGCCTGTGGTAATCTTCTAATATTTGTTATCCAAGTCCTCCTTCCTTTTAAATTATGCTAATGAGTCAGAAAAGCTCTTGTTGGCATTACCTGGGCCTCCTTGAGCTGTAACTTCACAGGCTGTTACACTGTGCAAAGAGAACTTTTCCCCCTGTCACTTTGTGTTAAAACTTCCTCTGCTGCAGAGAGATTATAAGAGGCAAAGGGCGAGGGAGGTGCTCCTTCACAGTGTAGCAGCCTGTGAAGCTACGATACAGTAAGTATTGCAAGGAGTGTATGAGATTCAGGCTCATTAGCATAATTTTAAAAGTTGATATTAGTAGGAAAGAGGCCTCTGATCACAAATATAAAAAGATTACCACTGGCACTATGCCTTATAGTAAGTGTCCCTGGTTCATCCTGCTTGATAGACACTATGCACAAGTGTAATGTAATAAAGTTATGTTGTATAGATTTATGCTTTGCCTCTGTCACATTATTTAACAAATAGTTATGTTGGAGACTCTGATTGTTTATATAGATTAAGGTTCTATACATTCTACAAAATTTAAAAAGAAGTAGTTTCTCCCCCTAGGTGGAATAATGGTTTTCTGTGTTTCTGTACTTAGGAGCAGGAATTGTATCAGAGAGAAGGGCTTGGGGTGAATGAAGTACACTATGTGGATAACCAAGACTGCATAGGTAAGTGACACTATATAACCTAATTGACCTATGAAGGTAAAATGCAAATGACTTTACTTTAAAAATCATTTAAAAATGGCTTAACAACTTCAAGGTGTATTCCCACAAAGACTAGATTCTTAAATATAAACAGAGAACACATTCTCGAATTCACTGTTATTTCCTCCAGCCTCCTCCCCCCTGCATTACAAGACCAGCTCAGGCACTTCCTGCTGAGAAGCAGTCTGCAGAGACTTACTCTACTACTAGGCATAAAGCAGAGATGAAAGTGTTGTGTTTCATATTCATCTATTGTATCTCATCTCTTTTTCTGTGTGTCAGATACTAATAGAATGTTTAGAAGCTAAAGTGTAAATGAAACTGGAGATAAACCCTGAAACATGATAATCTAAGCATACTGTTAGCACACAGGATCTCAAAGCACAGAGGAATCATGAAGTGTCTGCTTAGTGTAAAATTATATAAGGGGGACTCTCTGACCTTCACTGCGTGATAGGAGCTAAAACAGCAATAAAAATGAGTAAAATAAGGTGGTTGAAAACTATCTTTATTGTGTAAACATAATTAAAATTAGTTCTTAGAACTTCCTTTCATGGGCAAAACCCATGTGCTGAGGAGACCCAACCAGGTCAAAAGAGTGCTGTCTACAGTTGGGAGTCTGTTCGTTCTGGAATAGATATACTGGTTTGGTTTAATCCCACATCTTGTTATTAGAATTCTGGTAGGTCAGGTGTTAAGGGGGCTGCCTTCCAAGGTAGCAAAAGGATTCATTGTTTTCCATTTAACACCTTTGAAAACATATTTGCATACTTCCCTGTTACATTTAGGAATGTCTTTACACAGTGACAGAAAGGGGCTTTCCACTTCTCAAATAATTCATAAATCTCTAGGAGGAATAATGGGTAAATAACAACAAGAATAAATTCGAACTATGAGCAAGACTATTTCTAGAGCGAAAAACCATGGAGGAGCTAGTAGATAAAAAGTTCCACACATATGAACAAAAAGCAGAAAAAATTGCCAATGTCAGTGCTCTCCTACCCACTTCCAGACAACACATGTCCCTCGAACGCATAGGTCACTGTAATCCTTTCTTGTTGACATTGACAGTTTTTGTTATTTCATGGAGGATACATCAGGATAGCTGACTCTTTAGGGTTTGACCTAAAGCAGGTGAGCTTGAATTGCACATCATTGTCATGTTGGGGTTCTAGTTGGACAACTTTCCCCTGACTTACCCCTGTTTCAGAGCTAGAGGTGCTCTTCACATCTTGTGATTATAGATGAGTTCTTTGTACTGACTGGAATAGTTAAATGCTGCTTTGGTTTTAATTTCCTCTTTCTGTTCGTGAGACAGATGTGCAATTCTCTTTCCAGAGATAATTATCTCGGGGAAGATAGAATAGTTAGAGTCTGAAAGTGTTCTTATAACATTGCTAATGCTGGAAGCACAAGAACTTTCCCGCCCTGTGTTTGGTGGAAAATGTTGTGTTTTTTTTGTTTTTATGTCACATAAGAATCTGATACATTTTCTTCTTCAGATCTGATTGAGTCAAAATTAGTGGGTATCCTGGATATACTGGATGAAGAAAATAGGCTTCCTCAGCCTAGTGACCAACACTTTACATCTATGGTGCATCAGAAACATAAAAACCACTTCCGCCTTACGGTAAGACAATTTTGTTGTGTCTCTATTATCTACAGCTAGATAAATGTATACTTGTATCTGTTCTCATCTCTGAGGTCTATGTTTCTTATATTGCCCCACAATGTTACTTGTTGTGTGTGTGTGTATGTGTGTATATTTATGTATGTATGTATGTATGTATGTGGCAGCCAAGTGGTTCTGTTGTGGATTGCCTTTCCAGTGTTTAGCAATCATTTTACATTAGTGTATTAATTAATAAGTAGGAAAGCTTTAATAATAATAATCTTTATTTATATAGGGCCATAAAATTCTGTTGCGCTTTACAAATCATAGAGGATAAATACAATATAATATTACATTTCAGAGTACAAACAGTCATGGATGGAACAATATTAGTGAGGGCCCTGCTCTCAAGAGCTTACAGTCTATGAGGATGAAGGGGGGACACAAGAAGTATAAGAGCTTTTATAATGGTCTAACCATTCATTATAAGGGAAAAGTATAAAAAATATTAATAAATATTCTACTACTTGAACCAGGCATCAGCCACATCTTATATACAAAGTCCAAGGTGAAAGTGACTGCAGAGAAGCCTGAAGCTTCGTATATATCTGGTGTTTGTCGGATAAGCAACGGGCGGAGGACATAGGATGGATTAGTAAAAATAGTTTATTTATTTATTATAAAGCGTTATTTACATAGCACCATCATATTCCGTAGCGCTGTGTATTGACAGTGAACCAATCTCAAGATCATTTCATGGTCCGCACATCTGTGAACATAATACGTTATTTTTTTTCTGTAATCTACAGTTTTGCCAATTTGTAACATGCTGAACAGTAGTTTTATTTCAATCAATAGCAAAGTAGTGTGTACCTTTTATCTTTTAGTATTGTTACAGATTATTTAGTCTTGTTGGCATGCATGTACTATGCATATTGTATAACCCAAATAATATGGAGGCATTTACCACTAGTGGAACATATACATGGGTATTTGATGTGTTATCATTTATATCCTGTTATGTAATGAAAGAATATGTCTTTTTAAATGTCAGTCCCTTTTTTAAGTTATATTACACTCACACACACACACACATTTTTTTTATCTATGTAGGAGTATAAGGCAGAACTTTACAGATGTGGAGCCCAACTGGCTAATTGTGTCCAAAGTAATTTAGATAAGCATGTTCTTCTCACCCTGCAAGTGGTAAAGTAGACAGGGCCTAATATACCGTATGTACTCGAGCATAAGCCGACCCGAGTATAAACCGAGACCCCTAATTTTACCATCAAAATCGACTATAAGCCTAGGGTGGGAAATGAATTGGTCAGCATACAGCCAGCCAGCCCCCAGTAGCATACAGCCAGCCAGCCCCCAGTAGCATACAGCCAGCCAGCCCCCAGTAGCATACAGGCAGCCAGCCCCCCCCCCCATGTAATATACAGCCAGTCGAGCACATTAAAAAAAAAAAAAAAAAAAAAAAAACTTGCATACTCACCTCTCCCGATGCCCGGCGTAGCTCCCCGATGTTCTGGTCCCCTCTGCTCTGCTTCATTCTCCTCTTTGTAACAGTTCGCAGAGACGCGTCCACGTGATTTGCCGGTCAGCGCAAACTAGATTGCATGGACTCTACTCTGCCAGCTAATTACAGAAAGAAGAGGAGCTGCCAGGAGCCACAACGAAGATACAGAGCCGTGAAGAGCATTGGGGATGCCAAGGGGGAAGTTTTTAAGTTTTTTTTTTTTTTTTTAATTGACTCATAAAAGCCGAGGTGAGGTTTTTCGGCACATTTTTTTTTGTGCTGAAAAACTCACCTTATACACGAGTATATACGGTACCTGCATTCAGACCACCATTATTTTCTTCTGAAACTGTAATAATGGAGGTCCAACAGATCCATTAAGATGTCCATTGATTTCAGTGGAGTTTGATTGGCTTCGTTAATGTCTATTTGTAACATTTCCATTATTTGAGAAGGGGAAAAAAGAGCACTTTAGCTGCCCTCCAATTTTCCACTCAATCAACAGAAGCACTAATGGAAGAGTTCCAAACTGACACCCACCAAAAGTCACTTAAAGTCCATTGAAATGAATTGGCATTTTGATGCATTATGGAATGCAAATGGAATATATTTATGGAAAACTGCGTGGAACACTGAATGCATGAGAATAAGATAAATATTATATAAATTAAAAAGTTGCTGAACTTCTATAGCAGTAAATGTTAACAGTTCAAATATTATAATTTAATTGATATTTGCAGGTTTTCTTGCAGCTTTTTACTTTTTGTTGGCAATTTATTAAAGAAGTAAACAAAGAGATATGTGGTTGTATATTAACAGTTACTTACCTTTTCAATCCGTATTTAATCTGTACTACTTAGCTTCAGGGAACACACAAATTCCTATCTTTGAAATTCGCATTCTTTGCATAGGAAAGCCAAGCTGTGCTCATAAATCTGAAAAGTTTTGTGCGTGGGTGAGCTGAAGTGGCTCTGACTATTTGGTAATTTAATTGTGTGTGGTTTGTCCTTAAAATGTTCCAGTTCTTGTGTTTATGATAAACTGCTGTGTATAGATTTTCTTTTTACGCCTCCCTTGAGTCTTATCTAAAGATGTAAGCACTGTAGTGTATGTTCCGCTAACATGGCGAGCGGACCTCATCACGTTACCGTTTTATCTATGCAAAACAAATTACATCCTTGATTTTCAGCACCAATAAAGAATCATTTTATGGCTGCAGCCGAAGACGCAGTTCTTTTACTAATGAAATCTTTTCAGAAGGTGCGTTATGGAAAAGAACCGGTGATTTCAACTTGACTCTGAGCAATGAGAGATTACACTTTCGTCATGCTAATATCTGCCAGCCGCACATTTTTCCTGACCATAAAGATACATTTTAGGCCTGTAACGGTGGACTGATAAATATGCATCAGTTCTCTGTTGCTTTTTCCTAGTGATGAATACTGGAGCTGATACCATCTATCAGCCGTCTTCCATTTTTTATGGCTTGCACATGCTGGTAGCATTTCATTTTGGAACAATGTGTCACATAGAATACATCAGCATAAAGTTATCAATGTCTAGAACTCTGTATAGAATGTATAGCGTTCTATAAATGTATATCGTTTGATCAAACAAAACCCCACAATTCAGTCTTTTCCTTGTTTTTATTGCAGATTCCGAGAAAATCTAAACTCACTGTCCATAGAAATATCCGAGATGATGAGGGCTTTATTATCCGTCATTTTGCAGGAGCTGTCTGCTATGAAACAGTAAGATGTGTTTTGTGCTTTTGAATTTCCTTTCAATCGTGTGGAATATCAATCATATACCGTACTAGTAAAAATGTAGTCTGTATAGATATAGCTAGTTTAGATTTGACCTTTTTACAACAAATATTGGTTCATTGACTACTGACTAATAGGGAAAACCGCATTTCAAAAGTTAACCTACACTCATTTTATTTGCCCTCTCTTCCTTACCTTGCTAGATTTTGATAAAGTTCTGACCATTCTTAGCCATTGTAGTTGTGTAACTACTGATGAAATCATAAGCTGACACATTGTGCACCAGTATATGATGAACACCCCACCCCTTTTGCTGCAACAGCTATACCGGACAGCTGCTGCCTCCTGATATCTGCATTCCAAAATGGCCCTGCATAGTGAATAAATGCACTATTGCACTATGTTGGCGACATCTTGTGCACAGGCCCTAGGGGGAACATCCTAAGTTTGCCCACTTTGCTTCTCTTTACACCCCTCCCTCCACACACACTTGGGGCAGGTGGCGTGAGGGGGAAAATAATCACAATTCCTGGAGGTTAACAAACTGGTGTACAAGCCTTGATAAATCTCCCCATTATGTAAGTCAATATAATATCAGATCTATGTAGCAGAAAAATTATACATAGCTCGCCGGACAATCCAGCCCCAAACCGATTCCGGTGCATGTGAATAGTTCTGAGGCAAAAGAACCAAACTGAAGAGACGGAGGATCCTGGTACTCACGGATAGAAATGGAGGATGGCCAGTTGGAGACAAATTCTTCTTTATTTAATAGTTTAAAACACAGTGCATACACAAAGCACAAACGACCTACGTGTTTCGGCAACACGCCTTACTCATGGTCTAAGGGTACGGACCTCCCGCCCCACAATCACAATAAGATCTATGTAGGAGCTTTTGTAATAAGCCGCTACAGTCACATTCATTGAGCTTCCCATGCATTACACATAAATAGTCTCACACATGCATGCTGTGGCCAGATTCACTTTACATGTTAATGCTATTCACTGCACCAACACAATGGGGAAAATATAGTGCATTAAAGAAATCCAAATTCACATGTACAAGGACAGATGTGGGTTTGTTAGATGCCTGTATAGAGCTTCACCACCTACAACTTCATGAATCTAATGCCAAGGTTCTCTGACCAGCACCATGAAAGCTGCAGTTATCTTGTCAATGAAAACACCTAGCACAGTGTCACAAATGAATAGCCTTTATTTAGTGGTTTCCCATTTTTTGATCTCATTTCAAAGATGTTCCACTTTGATGGAACCTGATGTAAATGATAATCTCCCGGAGAACTGTGTCAGAACCTGACCCTATGCATGCAGCAGACTTGTCACGTCTCAGACAGAATCTCTGTCTCCTGCAGAGGAGCACGTACAGCAGTCAAAAGAAATATTGTCATAGTTGAAGAAATCACATTCTGAAAAGAAAATGACAGCAAAGAACATAATTGTAACTCAATTTGTAGCAGCCTAATGAAGCTTTCATCTACCACCAGTACATTGTAAAAATAGTTTATTATGGTGTCCAGATACAGACTGCATATTTTCCAATAAGAGTGGGAAAAATTATGCCTCTTCTGGCTCAAAACAAAATCTGAAACCGGCCTTTCCATGTTAAATTATTTTTCAGTATATAACTTCTGTTTCCAAAAAAAAATGAAATATTGTGTTTCTAATTACTTCCTTCCCCTGGAGTAGGATTAGCTGTCACAGGGCTGCGTTCACTCGTTCCAGTGGTCTTGCGTTTCTCTGAAACACATATGGTCATTGTTACAGTCAGTGATTGGCATCTTCATTTACTAAATCTTGTAATGTGATACATTTTTATATTTATACATTTTTTTCATAGATTCATCAAATTTTCCATTTTGTTGTATGATGCATATGAATGGTGCATAAAACATGATAATGATTCTGGGTGTAGAGAAGGCATAACTTATACGCCTTCATTTCTCTGTGGTTGTGGAGGTATGCTGCTCCACTGCACGGAAGCCACTATTTATAGATATAGGTCATATTTATATACATATTTGATGGCATCCTCTAACCTCTTGGATTGAATTAAAGATGAAAGGTCACTTGTTTAAACATGTTTTCATTTCCCTCTAGACACAATTTGTGGAGAAGAATAATGATGCGCTCCATATGTCACTGGAGTCTCTCATATGCGAGTCCAAAGATAAATTTGTACGGGAGTTGTTTGAATCCGCCAATAATCACAAGGATTCCAAGCAAAAGACAGGAAAACTCAGTTTCATCAGCGTGGGGAACAAATTCAAGGTATTCTGTAACTTGCGGTATTTTTATGGGACAGGTCCTAAAAATTACTTGCTGTGATCAAAGTTGTAATATTTGACATTTTTGGGGGGACATTTCTAATTTGGTACAGTTTCCTAGTATCTATGTTCCCATTATTTGCCACAAATTTATCACACCTTGCAGATGTATAATCATTTTGTAAATGAAAGGGTCTGCACACAGAATTGTGAAGAATCTGTAACAGGATGCAATATTTTGTATCACCTGGTGATGAATATTCTTTCATTTCAATTGTCATGATCTGAAGAGTGTCAAGTTTTCGTTGCCATTGATGTCCTATTGTAACTCATGACCTTCTGTGACTGAAACATAGCAAGTACATAAACTCCAGCACTGTTTTTTGGTTTTATTTTTGCAAATCATATCCTTCTCTGCCTTCATAGACTCCAATGCAAGCAGCAAACCTGAGATTTTGGTCCTCTTTGCTGTAAAAAAAAAAAAAAAAAAAAAATTCACCGTTCTAAAATTTTGTCTGATACTTGCTGTTGCTCAACACATTTATGGATGAATTCTATATAGCACATTACTTGCCATTGTTTTTTCAAATTGCCAGTGTGCAGAGTTGCAGTGAGGTAATAGCATGGCATATTGTTATTCCATGTTGGTCACAATTTCCTACAGCCAGCAAAGACCTAGAAAACCATGAGGGATTGATACAGAAAGTATATTGAAAAATCAAATGGCTATTCATTACACAAACAATATTACCGTAATTATTTGCTGTAATATGCTTTAAGTGGACAACCCCTTTAATGTTTCTAATAGTGATAGCAACTGTCATTTGATTTTTGCAGCTCTGTTCTTTGACAATATCTTTGAAACCACTTTGAATATCATAACAACATTTTTTTTTCATGACAAGTGGGACTTTAAATTGATAGAATAATTTTTATTGATTACACTTTTGGTTATAGAATTAGCAGACAACTTAAAATGTGAAAAAATATGCTTTTAAAAATTTTTTTTCCATTAAAAACTTTTTTTAATATGCAGTAAAATTTTATAAGCCTTTACCAAAATAGCATATATACTCAAGTATAAGCCATGTTTTGCAGCCCAATTTTTGTGCTGAAAAGCTTACACTCTACTAATATATATATATATAGTACTTGCCTGTGGCTCACCCATTACTTCCTCTTCTCCTCCGGCTCATTTCCTGTGCTTGACTCCTGCTTCCCGGCAGTGCGGGCATAGGCACGTCTATGCTCTCTGCCTGCATGCAAGCACAGCTCAACGTCATCAGGCCCAATACACCATAGTGTGCGCGTGGGGGAAGAGAGCTTAGACATGCCTCTCCCTGCACTGCCAGGAAGCCGGAGCTGAGCTGAGAAGGCGAACTGGGGGAGAAGTGGATGCCGGGGATGAGCACCGCAGGAGAGTACTTACTTACTTTATTTAAAGGGGGCAGTGCTTGACATTTTTATTTAACAGTGAACATCTTTGGTTCTGTTTCACCTAGAAACATAATGCTGATATTATCTTAAAGGGGAGATATAATCTTGCAGATATAATCGTTTAAAGTCGGACACTGTCATATGTGTATATGTGGTATCTGCACGGGGCATGTGCTAATAGGACTTGTATGGCAGTCAGGAATGGGTTAATATTGTGTTGAAAGATTGTTTGAAACATATATATATATATATATATATATATATATATATATATATATATATATATATATATATATATATATAATTTAACCCTTTTAAAGACGGCTGCATCAACTTTTTATACCGGTCATTTAGGGTACTTCTGATGCAACACCTGTCTACAGCGCTGTGTCAGAAGAAGATTGCGGGACCTGCTGCTGTCTATGAGTACTATTTTCTTACAGAAGATCTAATCAATGCCTTAGAACATCTTTCCATATCTAGCTGAAAGCTAATGTAAGGAACAGAGAGAGAAACAATTGTATTGGAAAGTAATGTTTAAAGAATAGTATAGTTAGGAAGGGAGCAGAAAGCTTTAAAACTCTAAGCTATGTAAACAGACCAAGAGAGAGCTCACAGCACAGTCACAAACCCACAGTCTGTGATACAGATCTGATCAAGTCATTACAAAGGGGCCCTTTGCAGCCCGCTCGAACTAAGCCGAATTTGTAATTCTTTGAAGTATATTTACAACACACTCAATAAAAGTCATCTCAAAACAATATGAAAGCAAATCATCTGGGTTTAGTGTTCGCACTGCTTATTGCAGTCAAGTTTTGTTGACCATATTTTCCCCAAATGGCCATAACTTGTTGCTTTGTCTCCAGCCTTCCTCTTCATTTCTGGGAATATGTACATACAGTATACAGTCTGACCCCTAAGAATGTGAAGCACAGGATTTATATGCTCTTGTACATATATGATTAGATGAACAATCTTGTGTCTTCATCGATCATGTGATATTTTGACCGCCAAAGCAGTCTTTATCAAGCATTGATAATAAATTGCACAACTCAACCCCTAAGTGGCATAAAACATTGACCCTTTGATTGTAGCATGAGTGGATGGGATACATATGCAACAATTAATTTCCAATAGTCGCCCGGCTTGCAACCACAAAACCATTAATCCACTTTAGCCCTGGTGGATTAAGAAGGGTTTTGTGGTCGCAAGCCGGGCAACTATTGGAAATGAATTGTTAATAAATTGGACAAAAGTTCAAGTAAAAGATGTGTAGTGGGGGGGGGCGTGGCTAGCAGCCAAGATGGCTGGACGTGTCTAGGAGAGCTCCTCAGTGACCCACAGAATCGGCTGGATAAATCCTGATTTACAGGCTAAAACACCCGAACCGGGACTCAATCGGACTCCCCCACGTTGAGAGGCCCCGCGAGTCACGCTAAAACGACAGCGGGAGAATTAGTCTGACAGGCCAGGACCGACAGCGCGCGTACGCAGACGGCCACCCGACACAGAAACGGCCAGAGGGACCTGATCAAGAGCCCGAGTCGGCACTCACCTGACAACACGGGCTTACTGCCATAGCAGGACGATCGCTCCGGAGGAAGAGGTGAGAGACGGAGCGGATCCGGCTGCCGTCTCGGAGAGGAAAGCGGAGCCCACGTGGCATCAGCAACGGAGAGCCGACACGGTCAGCGAGGATAGAAGGCAGCGGAGGAGACCTAGGAAGAAGAGGCAGGGAGCCACAGAATAGAACCGGGTGCCAGAGAGTTCGTCAGCGTGGCAGCAGGAAGACACCAGATCGCAATACCTCTGCCCGGCTCACAACATTCCAGCCCGGTCCACACAGTAGAGTGGCGCGAAAATAGGCACAACGCCAGCGCCATCTTGGATAGAGGCACCTGCAGGTGAGACAGCCTTCTGAGACAGAGAGGAGACCCGGAGAAAGAGAGGAAGTCGGGCCCACGCACCTTCTCTAGTGCTGCAGTAAGGAACATTGAGAAGCTGAAAAACTACTAAACTGTAAGTTACTACAGTGTAATCACTTCAAATTAGAGTCGAAAAGCCTAGCAACTGAAGGCACCTGATAACAACACTATATAAGAATAGGAGTACAACTCACTGAGCTGGCTCTGCAATTCAGCCATCCTAACTGACTGCAAATAACTCTCACCAACATGAGCCCTCCTAAGGCTAGTGCTATAGATAAGCTCAGAGAATTTGCTCGTGGAGATGCTAATGACTCTGCCCGTACACCGCAAGCACAGCGTACAGTACATACTAGAGCTAAACCCAATGCTGCAACATCAGCTGCACAGGCTGAAGTGGAAGATGACTCAGAAGAGCTCACATTAAAACAGGTCACCCTCCAAGTATTGGCAGCTATAGACTCCTGCAAAAGCTCCCTGACAGGCAAGCTGGATGAGGTGAGAGTGGATGTCAGCCTGCTTCGCCATGACCTGCAAAATCTGAGAGAGAGAGTACAAGCCACTGAGGAAAGAATATCACAAGTAGAAGACCGTAATGCTAATGTTCCAAGATCTATCTCAGCACTTGAGAATGACTCTGAGGCCTTAAAGCAAAAGGCAGACGATTTGGAGAATCGGCTCCGAAGAAATAATATTAGAATTATAGGAATGCCAGAAAGAGCTGAGGGGCGAGCGCCGGAAGAATTCTTAGAAAAATGGATACAAGAACTATTCCCCACAGCGAAATTCTCCGCGGCCTTTGTGATAGAAAGAGCACACAGAGTGCCCGCCAGAGCTCCACCGCCAGGATTGGCCCCAAGACCGTTCCTAGCAAGATTACTGAATTGCAAAGACCGAGATATGATTCTTCAACAAGCCCGCAAGCATCCGGACATACGCATGGACAATGCAAAAATTTCAATTTTTCCGGACTTCTCCCTGGATCTTCAAAAGAGAAGAGCAACATTTACGGATGTCAAACGCCGGCTCAGAGAAAAGAACGTCCCATACTCCATGGCCTATCCTGCCCGGTTACGTGTAGTGGATGAAGGCAAAGTCATATTTTTTGCTTCACCGGCAGAGGCCAATGATTGGCTAGAGTTACGCAGGAATGCATCACCAAGACATCGGTGAAGACTGAATCCGAGATGACTTGACATGAGCGACAAGGAGGAGCACGTGAGATCGGGAACTGGTTAATCACAAAGCATTAATGTTTTGGTATTACGTGGGGA
The DNA here is from genome assembly GCF_040894005.1 of Engystomops pustulosus. Classification (NCBI taxonomy): domain Eukaryota; kingdom Metazoa; phylum Chordata; class Amphibia; order Anura; family Leptodactylidae; genus Engystomops; species Engystomops pustulosus. Next base: position 129,399,505 of record NC_092413.1, on the reverse strand, counting down.
GAGCGCATAATATAATGTGATATATATGTTTAGTTAAAATGATGGACAAGTTATAAAAGGTCCCACTGAAGACAAATAGTTGATGAAGCCTATGATATAACCCTGAGAATGTGGGTTACTGGGAACGATAGTAATACTCAATGCCTATATCCCATCTGACATGGCAAGAGTATCCCAGTTTACTAGCCGGTTTAAGCGGGACCGCATTTCTGCTACGAAGACCACATTTAGGTCAGGCGAGTGGAAGGACGAGCCCGCTACATGTTAAAAATGTGTTTAAAACAAGGTTTAATAACATGTTACATTTTGTTAGAGCATACCAGGGTCAGGTTTGGTTACAGTTAAAATGTGGGGTAGTGCTACACACCTACCCAAACACTAGAGTGTCAGCAAATACCCCTCAGGAACGAAGGTACAATTTAGACTTAAGACATGACTGAATTACGCATACTTTCGTGGAATGTGAGAGGACTAGGAACCCCAAGAAAGCGAATAATGGTATTCTCCCAGATCACTAGGCAGAACCCCCATATTATCTGCCTACAGGAGACTCACCTAATTCCAACCAAAACACACATATTACATAAACCCTGGGTGCAATGGGGAATTCACTCTTGCCACAATTCAGCCTCTAGGGGGGTATCCCTCCTGATACATAGAAGTCTGAAGTGGGAAGAAAAAGCCCGATTAATAGATGCAGAGGGTAAGTTCGCATTTGTACATGCACATATAGACGGAGTAGCCTACAACATTATGGGAATTTACAACCCTCCGCCCGCCCCACAAGCAGTAGTGCAGCAGGCTGCAATATTTGCACTAACGTACCCACACGCCCTGAATTTGTGTATGGGAGACTTTAATTCTCTGCTAATTCCAACACTAGATAAACACCAAGGTCAGCTGGCCCCACCCCTAGATCCCAGACCCACTCCCCTTGCTACTTTGATAGCGGAACTGGGATGGGCTGACCTCTGGAGACACCGAAACCCTCAAGCTCGAGTATTCTCTTGCTACAGCGCAACTCACATGTCATTATCCCGTATTGATCACATAATAGGTTCTATCTCTTTGATTCCGCAAATACAAGATATTCAATATCTTCCTAGAGGAGTGTCAGATCACTCCCCTTTGACATGCACACTGGGCACACGAGCAACCTCAGTAATGTATAGACAGGCAATACACCCCTTTTGGTTGGGTCTGATAAGGGAGCAAGACAGAGTATCAGAACAATTAGAAACGTTTCTACAAGCCCATCACTTAGAACAAGACAAAAGATTGCAATGGGACACAATGAAAGGGTACTTACGCACTTGCATACAATCAGCTATGTCGCATATTAAAAAAGAATCGAGACGCAAAGAGTCTGAACTGGCAGACCTGTGCCATAACTTAGAACAACAATATATAACAGACCCGACTGAGGCCAACAGGTCGGCTTGGTTACAGACTGGTCGACTTTATTTACACACACTCAAAGAAAAAGCTGACAGTAAATTGTTCTTTTATAGACAAACCGCTTTTGAACTGGGAAATCAATCAGCGAAATTACTCGCTCATATCGCTAGACAACATACACTTTCTCCCCCAATTTTACGCATACAGTCAGCAAATGGTGAAATATTGCAAACCCATACAGACATATTAGGGAGGTTTACAGAATTTTATAGCGAATTATACACATCATCCTTGGAAAAATCAGATAATGACATAGAACAATACCTAGATAGAATAAGACTACCATCTCTGACAGAGGAACAGGCTAGCCTTTTAGATCAACCAATATCCATGGAAGAAGTAGAAGAAGCAATTGACCAGTTAAACAATAACAAATCACCAGGACCTGATGGGCTCCCCAAAGAAGTATATAATAAATACAGAGATAAGCTTCTCCCGTGCTTACTAGAGATGTATAAGGCCACATTTGAGGCAGGAGCACTTCCTAGGTCATTAACGGAAGCGACTATTATTGTGATTTTAAAGCCAGGAAAAGACCCGATAGAATGTGGGTCCTATAGACCCATAGCTTTATTAAATATAGACTACAAGGTCCTCACTAGAATATTAGCATCCCGACTTAACAAGGTCATCTTAACACTAATACATTCAGACCAATGCGGGTTTATGCCAGGGAAATCCACATCAGACAATATTAGACGGGTGCAAGTGATCGCTCAAATTGGACAGACGAAGGGGGAGGACTGGGCACTGGCCTCCTTGGACACTGCCAAGGCCTTCGACTCGGTCGAATGGCCCTTCTTGAATCACTGCTTGCGGAGGATGGGATTTGGACCTAACTTTTGTAAATGGATAGACATCCTATATTCCACACCTAATAGCAGACTATTAATAAATGGCGAATTATCTCCCCCCTTCACACTACTCCGAGGCACGCGACAGGGATGCCCACTCTCACCATTATTATTTGCAATAACCATTGAAGCATTGGCGGCCAAGCTCAGACAGGACCCCATATATCAAGGTATAACCCTAGGCCAACGGGAAGATAGGGTGGGGTTATACGCAGATGATATGATCTTATTCATATCCAAAACCACCACTTCACTGCCACATGCCATCTCAATTATCAATGAATTTGGGAAGTATTCAGGGCTACTAGTGAACTGGGCGAAATCGGCATTTATGCCTCTGGGCCCGCGCCCATGGGAGGGTCCAGCAATAGTGGAGGGACTGGCGGTAGTCTCAGAATTTAAATATCTGGGAGTCATGATTACTAAACAACATCAGGATGCACGCAAGCACATAACTGGTCCACTCCTCACATATGTGAAAGAGAAATACAGGTCATGGAAAACTCTCCCTCTTTCGGTTGCAGGCAGAATAAACTTGGTTAAACTCATAATTCTGCCGAAATGTTTATACATTCTGCAACATTCAGCAGTCCCACTACCTAAAAAATTCTTTAAAGAATTACATGCCCTAACGGGAGTTTTCGTGTGGGCCACCTCCAGAGCTAAACTTAGCCTCAACACCTTGCAACGGCCAAAAGAAGAAGCAGGAATGGCACTCCCTGATTTTTATAATTATTACTTAGCGGGACAACTTAGATACCTACACTGCTGGACAGATGGGCAAAACCTACCCAACTCAGAGCATCATCTACAGCATTATCTGGGTCTCAACACTTTATGGCCAGTCCTAGAACCGACACAGGAGGCAGGCACTACCTTGCTACCACTACACAACCTGGCTAGACAGGTCTGGAAGGCGGCTAAACATATGGCGAACTTCACAGACATTATAGCCGAAACTCCATTGTGGTATAACCCCACTCTCAGACACATACACGCCTTGGAAGGGCAAGCCCTATGGAAGCAAAAAGGCATAAACACAATAGGAGATATCTATAAGGATAATGTCCTCAGCTCATTCCAAGAACTACAAAACAAGTATGATTTAGATAGATCCTTTTTCTATAGGTACCTTCAGCTTAGACACGCACTGGAGGCGCAATTCCCAGATTCTCCTCTCATCATCTCGTCTTACCCGATAATTGGTATATATAGAACACAAGGTCCTAGGGGACTAGTCTCAATACTCTACTCTCATTTAATACAGAAAAAGATCACACAGAATCCGCTGCGTATAATAGACAAATGGAAAACACTCATTCCCTCACTGGACGAGGAATCCATTTCAGACATGCTATCCTCACACCTAAAGGTCTCTCCCTCAGTAAATAACAAACTCATTCAATTGTACTTCATTCACCAGGCATATCTAACCCCAGTACGGTTAAGGCATATGGGCAGAGTGGCAACGACAGCATGCCCCAGATGTGGAGAGCTAGAAGCGAACTTCTGGCATATGAGCTGGAGCTGCGCTCCAATCCAAAAATTTTGGAAAGACATAACAGACTTCCTCACGAGTATTTTACCAGTCCCATTACCTCACTCACCCGAGATATGTCTACTGGGCTTAATTCAGGAAGCAGACTGGACACATTACCAAAGTATTTTTTTAAGAGAAACACTGTTTTTGGCCCGCAAATGCATTGCTCTGCGGTGGTATGCACCTAACACTCCCACACTTAGCATGTGGAAGCTTCAAGTAAATCAAATTCTACCATATGAGAAGACTATATATAAGCACAGACAAAAACCTGGTAAATTTGACCAAATATGGGGCGATTGGTGCGACTCTCCGAGAACCAACTACTCCCCTCCCAGACTCAGGTTAGCCATGAGAGACCTATAAGCGGATAGAGAATTTAAATATTATACTAGCACAGCAATAGAGGTACATGCTAAAACGCAGCTTTTTCTTTTTTGGAGAGTATAAAAAGGACTTCAGAGGGAGACCAAATCTGCTTAACACTCTTGAGTACGAGAAAGACGGAATATCTATAAACAGCAAAGTTTGGAGGAACTAATAAATGATATACCAGTAGGATATGATAGAGAGGAGCAATAGGGAAAAAAACCAAAGAAGAATATACATCAGAGACACTCGAAAATGAACACGAAGACCCAGTTAGATGGTATTGACTCATTATTTTATTGTAGTTAATGTTTTTATGTTTTTTGACAACTGCAGATAACAGGATACAGACTGTTACATAAACATTGTTGATAGACTGTTAAATGTAAAAAGTAAATGTAATGCTTTGTACAATTCTGTTTCTGCAATAAAACAGTTTAAAAAAAAAAAGATGTGTAGTGGCCGGCAACTTTAGTTTCTATTCTGCATACTTAAAAATATAATCCGTGAACTAAAAGTGATTATAGTAGAAAGTCCAGAACTGCATACATTTTGACAATTCAATAAAACTTTTCAACTCGCATCTGATTAAAATGTAGACTTGTGAGGACATGTCAACATTTTGGAACAAATGCAATTCTCAGCATGTCTTTCTAACTACTTCTTGTACATGTGAGACCATACACTATAGTGTAGCCGTGGAACTGCATCCTGTATGCCCAGAAAATAATTTAGAAGTAAGGCCTGTAATTGTAGGAATCAGCACTGAAATCTATCAGGCTTTAGAACAATAAAAAGGACAATGCCACTATGGCCTAAATGTGGTCTAACCCTGCAAGTAGATCTGAGTTTTTTTGTGTATGCTGGTTAATTGCTACTGGATAATAGAATGGAATTAGGGTTGTTAGAATCCTAGCCTAAACTAAAATGCCAAACATTACTACGTATGGTGAAAAGATGGCCCAACAAGGCATTAGGTGGTTTCTAATACAGTCTACTGTACATACACAACAACCTAATTTCTTCCATAGTCTTTGTCCCTTCATATTTAAGGATTTCATTTGTGCCGGCAGGTTGTAGTCCAGCATTATAGTCATGTACTATGGAGATCCAGTTTATCAGCACTGTAGGGTCCTGTCATCTTAAGGAGTAATACGATACGGTACAATACGATAGACCTTAATTTATCTAGAACTCTCTGTTCAGTCGTCTCAACAAATTTGTTCAATTCCATACCGCTCACAGCTCACGCCTTCTTTGTAACACGATCAAGCCCTTTGATAACCATTTTTGACATTCCAGACCCAAAACGAGCTATTATGAAAAACAGACCCCCAGCAACCGCAGCATCTTTGAGCCCATCCCGATACACACCGTAAAAGAGCGGCACGCGTCGGGTGTTGGTGCATATTGCAGCAAAGACTTAACGGTAACACCCAATATCGGTGCTAGCTAGATGGGTGGCCATCGATCAAGCTTTGCCGATGGCTTTAAAAAGATTGGCGGCGCCCATGGGACAATCGTCGCTCCCCATGACGTCATTGGGGAGGGGCGATCGGTATCCATGACATTCTCGGGTCTTCCGAAGAACTGGGGCTGTCTCGTTTTAACCCATTCATTACAATGTGCAAATTGCACATTTTAATGAATGAGGTGGAAAATCCCCATATGCTGCCATACTGTAGTCGGACAACCTAGGATTAAAGTACCCCAGGGGGTCTGAAAAACAGAAAAAAGTAAAAAAAAAAATTATAATAAAAAAAACGAAAAATTCAAATCACCCCCCCCCCCTTTCCCTAGAAAGGGGGGTGGCAACAGTTAACGGTTGGGCAAGGCAACGGTTGACTCTGCAGATGTAAGCAGGCTATGAATCACGATTCCCTGGCACAATGTGAGATTTACCTTGTCTTCATGTCCACAGACTAGAAGCATATTCTCCAATGCTCTGGCTTTCATTGCTGTAATTTTTCCTATCTGTGTTTATTTTCTGTTTAGTGATTCTATGCTTTCTTTACAGAGCATAGTTGTAAGTTCAGCTATTCAGCTTAAATAGTGAGTAGCACAACCTGCATTCCACATCACCATGTGTTTATGACCGGCTTTTGTAACCTTTTTGTTTTGATCGCTCACCCATATATTTAACGCCATGTAAGACGATGCACCGCGGACTGTGAATGCATGCAATTTGTCACCATGCTGCATGTATAGTGTATGAGGCTTCTGCCCCCGTGTGCTCTATGTAATATTGTATGGCTTTTCTTTTTTTTACAGACCCAGCTGAATCTGTTACTTGAAAAACTTCGAAGCACGGTAGGAAGATGACAATGTTTTCTTTTTCATCCAAGCTAACAATGTATGACCGCACTATTCGGGGCACTTGCTACATTTCTTGCACACATCCACGTTTTCACCTGCCAAGTGTCGTTGTGCCCTGTTAACATGGTTTGATAATGTCTTTAGAAACCTGATAATCTGCCAGCAATGTGTCTCTATGAATAAGCTAGTAACACTGATAAGCAGCTACACGGATAAGCTTAAAGTATGTCTGATAGCCATTGGAAGAAGATAAAGACGCAAGCTCTCAAGCCGCAGCCGAACATGTTGTGCCAAAGAATACTTATGCTGTGCAGTGCATTGTGACCATATGCTGTATGAAGTGGAGGGTTACAACCATATTCCTCTTTCCTCTTTGTATTTCTAACCTCAAGTGCAAAGACAAAGAAGTTTTCAATATGAGAGGTCACAAATTAATTTAAAAACTATATCTTGATATATAAAATTATGCATATCTGAGATTATGCTTATACGTACCCAATCATTGATATTTGGTAAAATGGTCCCTTTCTTTGTCTCCTATCAATCTTCTTCCTTCTTTCCTAATTTGCCTTTTACTATGAAACCTTCTCTCTCAGAACACAGAGAATTTCTATGAAGAGGGAGGAGCAACAGCTAGGTCTCCACCCAGAAGCTAACGGTGGTCTCCAAATTTGTATGTAGTTAGTGTAGTAGGGAAAGCAGATTACAGGTCAAATCATGATCAAAAACTATTCATGTTACTCTTTCTGCAAGCACATTGTACTTGTAATTTCTGTAAAGCATGGTAAAAGGTGAGGAACGCTTGAAAGTGCACCTAACCTTTCAACAAACCAACAACAGAAATCAATTATGCATTTTGTGTGCATGTGTAACAGTGCTCTATAATGATTCTGGATATTATATCATTTTTCAGTATTTTGTATCAGTTTTGCACTCTGCATGCTCTGTCTACTCCCCCTCCTCTCTACTTATGTTATTGGAATTTTTACTGAATTCCTTTCCAGCTAGCAGCAGTTCAGAGTAAAACTAATTTTATCAGTAATGGAGGTAGAATGAGAGGAGTGAAGTGGAACCTGTAACCAGAGACCCTTTTTAAGCCTCCCACACAGACAAAGTATAATTTATATTAAACTTTACTTTGCTCCCAGCCAGCTGTGTCTTCTATGTCCCCTGGGTGAGTTCTGTGTAAAATGCTCCTCTTCCTTCCCTATGGAAAAAAACCTCAGGAGGAGCGGGGACTCTGCTCAATCATGAACACGCCTAGGGGACGCACCTGGTACCAGGAGCCAGGTAAGGTTTTATATAAATTATCATTTGATCCACAAATGACAGAAATATTGATATAAACTGTTTAGGGATATGCTATTAATTGTCTGTAGGGACATGGGGAAGGCTAAAAAAAGGCTCTCTGGTGACAGATATATTTAAGATATAGTACAAGTTTCTTGCTATTCATTTTGCATAGTTTGTTAAAAGTTGAAGTGACCTATTAAAGTGCATTTAAACAGCCAAAATAAATTAATGACAGTGTTCCCGTTTGGCACATCACCAATGTATTGTCACCAATGTACAGAGATTTATGGGTAATGAATAGTATCAAAAAGTTATTGCTGGTAGGATCCTTGCATCTTAAAGATTAACTGTGATGTTTGGCAAGAGTGAGGCGTACATACTTTCATCACAGTTCAATAAATTCCACTACTAAATACAAAAACACCCCGTCTTTAATGCTTTTTCCATTCCCTCTACAAAGGATTTTCTTGAATGGAGCTTTGAAGATATTTTAGCTTTTTTCCTTCCATTCCAAGAAATCCAGAGAAAAGTTTGAGTTTAATAATATTCAGACTTGAAGTGACTTTTATTCTATCCAAGGACATGTATCATCTACTTACATTGGTAACATTTTGCAAAGTAAGGATGATCAATAAAGACATTAGTTTTTGAAGGACATCCATTCACCCATCGTCACTCTTTTATGCATTTAAATACGTTGGTATTGTTTTTTTTCCGCTTCTTTTTGCATCAGTGTTTTAAAGATCTTTAGCAATTAAAGGAAAGCAGAAGATGCACAGTCTGCATTATTGCATTATGGTTAAGAGTCATCTGTCTAGTGTTTTCTTTTCATTTTAGTGACTATTAATTTTGTCGCTGGTGCATCTTTCCAGTCTGATGACCCAGTTCTTACTTTACTTATTGCTTGATGCAGCCATAAAATAACTATGTACCCGTGTCTTATACAAATTATTTACTTGATTTCCCACAGGGATCTAGCTTCATCCGTTGTATCAAGCCCAATTTAAAAATGACAAGTCATCAGTTTGAGGGAGCGCAAATTCTGTCTCAGCTTCAGTGTTCAGGTAATGATTCATGTCATTCTCTGTTATTTTAAGGATTTTTTCTTTCTTTAGAGGGGACACCTACATAAACGCCACTCTAGCGAGTAGGAAAATACATACATTTCAAAAGATACCCAAAATACATGGAATATACATATATAATGTACTGTTCTTAAAGAAATAAAACTAAAATAGTAGAAAAAACCTTCAACGAGCATTATATACATTGGTAGTATAGTGTATACATATAGTGTATTCTTTATGATGAGTAGTTTTACAACTTTCTTTAATTCTCCCCAGTTTTCCTTAAGTTTGTGAGTGGTGACTTGCTTCTATGACGTCTCCTATGCACAGCATACATAAAGTAGTGGAGAATCTGGTCATCTAAGTGATGGACATGTTCAGTCTGTGATCCACTGACCGCACACTCCTGGGGACTGAACTCCAAGCACCATATTGATCTATAATCTATGGGGTTCCTCTAAATAGCAGCGCCGATATTATAGTGTTGTCTCCGCTGAATATCAGGGAACTGTGTGCATCATAGACTTATGTGGTGCTTGGAGTCCAGTCTCCCCAGGGTTTGGCTCGGTCCATGAAGCAGAACTGTGCTGTGGTTCACTGAAACAACTCTGCAAGTGTGAAGCCGTCCTAAAGCCACTTCTGTCAGGGAGACGGATTAGCAGGAACATAGAAGACATTCTAGAGAAGTTATAGCCAGTTTTGAGGTGAATATAGCCCTCAGGTTGCTACAGTTTTTGTGTATCTGTTTATCGTTGACCCTCTCTTTTTACACTTCTGTGTAATATGGTCTTTCTATCCATTTGACTGGATTTAGCAGAGATTTCTTGGTGATTGTCATCTTAGCACAGACAGGAGAAAATGTTTCATACATTTCCTCTTTATTTATGTACGGCTTATTGAAAAGTTAGTGAAGGTTGCTTCTATAAATGTGCATATGATGTGAGAGATGGCAATGTGTAGCAAGTTTGCATGAAATACTTGAAGTAACCACATTAAAATAGCAAGTCTCCGCTATTATGTCAGAGAACACACTAAAGTCTGTGTTGCCTACCTATTAGTCTTAGTAGCAGGATGGAAAGCCGTTTCCTAATGCCTAGTAATGCAGATGGAGAGGGGCAGCCACTTCCTGCTGAAACCCACCAATGGCAAAATGGATACATCTCCAGTCTTGCCTGCAAAATTATGCAGAGCTTGGGCCGTAATAAGCAGGCTTTAGACCTTGTGCAATTGCTGCCTTCTCTGGCCGTAGTTGTGATGCCTTAGGTTTTGCTGTAAAAGGTGGCTGTGTACAGAATGTGATTAGTTTCAGTGATAAGGGCGCTGAGTAAATTGATTCATGGTTAACATTCTTTTTAATGTACTTTGTTTTGCTGCAGAGCAAAATAATACCTTTTCCTATGGAAAGCTGCTTGGCATTGCAATCACTGTACATTGACTTTGCATCATGCCTCACTGTCACATTCCCTCTACAGGATTTGTTTCAGTTTAGTTAAGCTGCAGATGAGGGGATGACATCAAAAGAAATAATACTTGAGCCCCAGGCAATTTATTTCCATGCCGTTCACCTGCATTTGAATTAGAGCTTCATAGCAAAGTCATTTCCGTTGATTTTCACAATTTTCGGCTTACGAGGAGTATTCTTTTGGTGTTCTGATCACATTCACTCATTAGACACTTCGAGCCACTTTAATTAAAATGCAATTTTTCGGTGATGTATTCTTGTGATTTCTTCTTGCAAGTTTGATCAAGGAGACCATCCTTAATTCCATTTCAGTATTTAATGTCACTTTTCATTTTAAGTTTGAACTGTACTTAGTTACAGTAGAATACAAATAGGTATTTTATCTTTTACTTTTTGGTGCAGTTTGTAGTGCAATAGAAGCTCAAATATAATACCCATGTGTGCTTGAATTCTATTGTATGGTTAATAAGTTAGTTAAAACTCAAGTTTAGCATACAGTACAATTTTAAAAAGTGGGACTGTCGAACGCCATCAAGACTACCAGTATATAACTCAAAATATTGTGTGTTGGTTGTATTAAGGAGGTCTTTTCAGCCAAACATGAGTAATGGGGGTGCAACACGCATAGGGGTCTACAGGAGGGAGCTGGAAGCAAAGAGCAAAGAGATTTGGTAGACAACTTAAGTACTGCAGTGAAATTGTACAGATCTTTATAGCTTATCATTAAAATTTTCACCATGTTGCATGACATTGGTTCACCATATCGATTCCAAAGTTTAGTCTCTCTGGTAAATACCAACTTTGCACACTATATACACCAACTCATATGCCGCCTTGTCTGCCCTCCTGCTAGGGGTCTTGAATGCAGTCAAAGTCAGGTTGTCTTTATAGGACAACATAAAGAGCACTTAGTCTTCTTCGGCTTTGAGAACCCAATACAAGCAATGGTGTGTATGTTGCCTGAATATTGCACCATGAGAAAGTGACACTGGTTACACAGTGAACTGTATGCTGTACGCTGCCTATTGGAAAACTACAAGCATAGCAGGACAGCTACATTTTATCAGGGCATAATGGTTCACATTATATTTCCTTGGCAGAGAGGAGAAATCTGTATACAATTCTGATCACTTGTAAATTGTGGAGGTATGCGTTCATGTCTCTGGGTAGATGGCTTTCACTTGTAACAAAGACCTTTCTGAGACATCTTAACTTTTCAAAAAGCATATGTAAGCAAACCAAGGTAAAAGTGCTGCTGCAGCACTCCTGGCGGTTAGCGGGCATCTGATTTATTGATTATGCATCAGGTCCTGTGAGATACAGGTGCAGGGAACAACTTAATGTTTTATTTTCTCTAAAACCGAATTTTGGATGTGTAATACACTCTTATTATTATTCTTTTTACTTAGAGGTTATGTACAGATCATGTAGACATAATTTCTGTAGATACAAAGTGTCCTAATATGTTCCATGTCATGTAGTCACCTAATCGCCTATTAGATTTCCAAAAGGTACAGGTGTTAAAGCAGCTTGCTTCACTTTCAGCCAACAGTCAGCCTGGAGCAATGGCAGCCTACATAGTATTTTACAGAATATGTTGTTCCTTAGCTTGACTAATTGGATATTTAGGATAATTTGTTCCTCCGTGAACAGCATGCTTGCCTTCAACATCTCCATTAATGTGTTCTCATGTCTTTTATGTGTCTTGCCTTTTCTATACAAAACAAAAGACAGTGGAGATATACAGGTTTAAAACAGATTATCAGGACTTTAATTTTATTTTTCAACATTGGCCTTGGGTTGCAAAGGCAAACTCAGGTTTGCAGTGTCCTTGTTCTGAACATTTGGTTGCAGCCGCCAATACTCATTGCAGCTAGAATGCACCTCATTCTGTATAGAGACAGTCCAGCTCGGCAAAAATATTTTTGGCCTCTTTGATAATTGGATTTTTAAAATTTTGTATTGTCTTAAGAACTAGGATTAACAATAAAGCTTATTTATAGACACCTTTGATAACTCTTACAGCTGATCTTTGCAACATAGGGCTAAAGTACACTACATTACCATCATCCAGGTCCATTTAGGGGTCGCCTTAAGTCAGGGACCGCCTGTATACTTCAAGTAGTGGATGTGTGCTGTGTATGACTGTTATAACTTAAAAGTGCCAACTTACCTGTTAGGTTTTTGTTTATAGGGTTAGATTTCTATGTTTGATCATAGTTTTAGAATAGATAAAATAAATGTTTCTTCCCCCAGGAATGGTGTCTGTCCTGGACTTAATGCAAGGTGGCTTCCCATCCAGAGCCTCCTTCCATGAACTTTATAATATGTACAAGAAGTACATGCCAGAAAAGATGTCTCGTCTAGACCCCAGACTTTTCTGCAAGGTATATATCTCTCAGTGCACAGCACTTTTAATTGTAACAAAAATTCTTTTCATGCTGTGTAAAATTATCTTCTAAAACTGCTCATGTTTTAATAATTTATTGTTCGCTTTGAAGCCTATTTTAAGGGGTATAAATTCAAGCCTATTAATGTGCTTCTTTTATCTTACAGGCTCTGTTCAAAGCCTTGGGCTTAAATGAAAATGATTACAAATTTGGGTTAACTAAGGTGTTTTTCCGGCCCGGCAAGGTAAGTATCTACTATTTCAATGTGATGATTGCAGGATAAGGGTCCACACTGATATATTATTTTAAACTCATATTAACTTCTACTTCTCTTAATCTGGAAAGTACGTAATTGGCTTTATGATGCTGTATTGTGATCTTTTACATGTACACACCAGACCTCTTGCATTGATGTATTTGTAGGTATACAATAGGTTTTGATCTTACCCCTGCTAATTTTTTGCTGTGCAAATATTGGTAAAATATATTGACCAAATGTGATATAGTTTTGTTCATTGTGTATCCACAATGTAGAAGAATATAGGCATTTTTCTTTTGAAAAGTAAATTTACACTGGTACTTATTAAGAATCGATTAATGTACAGCAAAAGTTACAGACATCCAAAAATAGCATTTAGAAGTAAAACCTTAGATTTGTGAAGCATTCTTGAGTTACTGCTAATTGTACTTTCAGGACAAACACGATATTGTAATATTATGTTGTTTTGAGAATACAATCATTTGGACAAACATCTGTATATGTCCAGCCTAGAGGAAAGGTAAGGGTGGATACACATTCTTGCAATAGACAAAGAATATGTCATACAGGAGATGGCAAGGAATGTTAGTCAAATTTGTTATAGAACATTTATATTTTAGATATTTCAAGCATATAACAACCCCAGAAGGCACAGTCCCAGATTTTTTTTTTTATTCCTTGTCGAGGTGATTAGCATTAGATTGGCAGGGGTCTCACATACAGTAACCCTACTGAGTAGTTGCTTATAGTGGTTATACTATATACCGTGCATTGCTTCGTAGGCTGATCAGAAGCGTTCTGGGTGTTGAACATCTGCTAATCTGAAATTGGTCACCTAACCTGAGGATAGGCAAACAAAAATAAAGAAAATCTCAACTTACTACATGCTTGGATAATTGTATCTTCCCTTGGAACATTGGGGCCTAGCAATAAACGTTTGTTAAAAAAAAACAGAACATTTTTTAGTTGCAGCGACAAAACCACGCTCTGATGTATAATGGAAATTCATAATCTATACTAACTATTCTCATTTATTCTTTCCTTGTACTGACTTACTCTGTTTTTTCAGTTTGCAGAATTTGATCAGATCATGAAGTCTGATCCAGATCATTTAGCTGAACTGATAAAGCGTGTCAATCACTGGCTTATCTGCAGTCGCTGGAAGAAGGTCCAGTGGTGTGCACTTTCTGTCATAAAATGTAAGTGGATTATTGTGTGGTGAGGCATAAAACGTGCATTCAGAAGGTTAACGCTTCCTATTTGTATTCTGAGTCATGGAAATGTTTAAAAAGTATTTTACTTCTTAATCCTTTCTAGATTGTGTAAAGTCATGAGCAGTGCCCTTTCTATTGCTTATGTGCATGTCACCACATAATATTATAAGTGCTTCCTTACATTTCCTTCTCATTTTAGGTTCATACAGTAGTATCTATAGAGAAATAGTTTTGTCTGTGTGTATATATATAATATATTAGTAGACTAGAATGCAGATGCTTCTTGTCAATTATTACTGCCACTATTGTAGCTTTATCTTCTTTGCTTAAGAGATAAGGGTCTGGAATAGGGGACAACACTCTATTAACTCTATAAAATGGCTCTATAAAATGGGTTTTCTAAACCATAAACCTCTGTCAAAGTATAAAAAAATTATTCCTTGGCCTAATTTAATATCTATATAAAAAAAACCCTATATTCAAAAAAGGAATTAGCTCACCATAGCTATTGAATAGTTTGAACATATGAAAAAAATCACTGCTCTGAATAGTAAAAAAGAAATGTCTTGGTACTGGCAAAATACTGAATTTCAATGGGTTTTCTTGTGATGTACTTTGAGTGTGTACTGGATCCAGGAGTGGGATACCATTGGTCTTAAGCTATATTGATATTATGCTATTTTTAAGTTTTTAAATGCATAGTTACTGTCTCCTACCCCTGATCCACTGCTGTTTCATGTCAACAAAAGTTACAAGGCAAATCTTTAAAAAAAACCAAAACACAATGAAAAATTTCTGATCACATTCCCATCCTTGCTCCACTGTCCGGCATTTGGAAGGCAGACATGCACCACTAACAGTCTGTGAATGTGAACATTATATATGCTGAGAGTTAGCTCACAAACTAGAAGTGAGGCAGTGACTTTAGTGCATTTTGATATAGTAGCACCTGAGTAAATATATAATTGACCTAGTTTATATGTGTAATATAGTCCCCCCTAATACATGTTTAGCACCACTCTAATGCATATGTTATCACAGCCCCTCCCCCAGCTCTTTTATTTTAAATGAATATTAATAGCTTGCCAATAAATATGCAGAACCCCTTTGCAATGAATACATAAACATCATCCTCCTTATTCATTTATATTGCACCTCCCAAAGAATGATATAAATGTGCATTTCTGAGCTCTGTACCCACATTTTCTTTGGCAGCCTAATTGAATGGAACTACCAAAAGTGCACTATGGCCACTATACTCCAATGAGAGGCCTTTGAAATAAAGTGGAATCTTCCAATTGGTGGAAGGCCCAGTGCCTTGCTCACCATGGTCACACATCGGTCCTCTTCTGCCAGACTGCGGCCCAAGGCGGGTCTGTGGAGACCTGCGGCCAAAGAACATACTACCATATACTTACCTTTCCCTGCTCCCATGAAGCAGCATCGGTCCTTTTTCTGTTCTCCTCATTGCAGCCATTGTACGCTGGACTGAAGATGGCGGCCATGATCGTGTCATCAAATCACATTTTCTATACAGCTCTGAAACTTGTAAAGAGGATTGCTGCAGCTTTGTGGGAGCAGGGAAAGATTGTTTTTGCCCTAAAGAAATACTTTAAGGATGGGGCTACAGAAAGGGGGAAATACAGAAAAGGTGCGTTGTTAGGGGTTCCTCAAAAGGCGGCAATGTGAGAAGCAAGCACTATAAAGGGGGAGAGGAAATTGTGAAGTATTAGAGGGCATTATAAGGGGGCAGCTGCATTAAAGGAGGCATTTTAAGAGGTTGGGCTGTGGGAAAGGGGACATAATAAAGTTTTGGGTTAGGTACAGGGATCATATGTGGAAGAAGGGCACACCCACTGGTCCCTGGAAATAAATGTGCTGTTCAGCTGGTCCCTGAAAAAAAGGTTGGGGATCACTCTCCTGTAAATGGGGATGAGTTTATTTGGAGTGCAACCTCTTTAAGATTAAATCATTTAATGTGGAAATGATTTTCTCCTTATTGAAATAACTAAAATAAAACTTTTGTTTCTTTCTACAAATGGATATGGCACACAACCCTTTTCCCCCCACATGAGTATGATTGTCTCTCAATCAGATGAGTGGAGGACTGTGTGATTGGTGACTTCTATGCTGCAATCAGGAAGAAGAAATAACAAGAAATAACATTGGAGACAATTAGGTTTTGGTTGCCATGGAAGTAGAAGACAATCGTTTATGAAGCTATCGCTTCAAGTTATTGTGCAGTTTGTTTTGGTTAAGTTGAATAAAGCCTGGAAGGTCATTTTAGTATCTTTTTTATTATGGATTTAAAAAGACTGAAATTGAGCCAAGTTTGTGAATAATTCTGAATGATGTGATAGTGATACACTTTCAGAATTTTTTAACTATTAACTTACCATTGTTAGTAGGTTGCACAAAAAATGTAATCACTTTTATTTCAATATGTGTCAGGGTATACGTGCGTATAGGAGAGACGCCTAGAAAGTTTCTGGAGAATACATACAATATGTTTCAACAGACCCGTCATCTTCTGTAGCTACCAAAAACGTCCAAAACACAGAAAACTTTCATATATAGTCGCCGAATGGATAGGGTATATGTTAATAATGTGGTACTGTATATCTATTAGGTTTAATTTGAACAACCCTGCCAATGTATAGGCTAGGTATTTGTTGTAAAATTGTCCCTCTCCTGTCAAGAGCTGCCTGGGAAGGCAAGAGTTAAGATGTTTATTGTCCTTAACCAATTATATCCTTTGTCATATTGTAAAGAAAGCTGATTGCTGCCACCTGACTAGGGGAGTATAAAAGCCCCTTGTGGGTGGGAACATGTGGTCTTGGTCAGTATACTGCAGAAGTCAGTGTTCGACATCAGGACCAAGCACCATGACCATAGCGTGCCCAAGTCCACATAAGCCTCCAGGCACCCAAAGAGAGGCTAGGCCCTGGTGGGGGATGCTGCACAATTGTTATTTTATTCTTAGTCTCGAAAGCTTTATTTTCAGATACAATTAGGATGTAACCTACAGCCATCAGTTGAATTGCTAAGGAATACTTCTGGGCCTGTTAAACACCTTTGGTGCTCCCATATACATTGTGTATAATGCAGCAGCATATGTGCATATGTATGTAACATTGTGTATGTCTGCAAGAGCATATTCTGAACCAGGCTTAAAATGTATAAAAGTGCCTTTACCAGTATGCAGCATTGTTATTATTCAGTAGTAAATATTAGCTTCCCAGGGAACTTTCTACTTGTCATTTGCATTTTCTGTGCTAAAATTATCTTGTACCTCTGCAGCCAGCAGTCACTTATACCTTAGCCACCCACTAAATATGATTAGAGTGGCTTTGGCCTGTGCAGCCAAAGTGCATTATGGGTGTATTGATACGCTGGAGTAGGAAACACATTAGTGCTCTTCCCTGACAGCTGGAGATTTCAACTCATGTGAAATGCTGAGCCGCTGGCATTGTCCATTACCATCTCAACGCTGTCTGTGCTGGCCGTAGTTTTCTCCAATTTTAAAAAAGTATTTTTAGCTGAAGAAATTCCTAAGTGGTAATTTTGTTATCCTGGCTTTGAACTTGTGATTCACTGACATCTGCGATAACGTTTCCACACATTTTCTGCATAGATAAAGTCAGTTCTTCAAAATAAAGTTTAATTTGCCTCTTAATATGTTGAATGGTTTTCATTTATATTCATTTACAAGACCCTTGCCTAGATTGTACCTTACAAACCTCCATATAGCGTCCTCTAGGATGTATTGCAGATATTTGCATGTGAACTGTGCGGAGTGCTGTATTGTTTTCCATTTCTTCAGCAATATGTAAACCTGTACATTGGACACAAGGTTAAAAGAAACATACATTCAAAAGCTAAAGCTTGTATATGTGCATTAGGCAGGTTTAATAAATACACTTGGTACCCTCTTTGGTCCTCTTGGTACCCCATTGCTTCTTTTGGCTACCCACCTATTCTAATAAGGATGCTGACCCCTGCAGGGAATCTGTCTGTTAACACTTCCTCACCACTATCCTCCCTCAGCAGATTTTGTCTTCTGTTTGAAAATTCCATTTTCATCTAATATAACTGAGGGTCTTGAGCCTCAGCCAGTCAGTGGGGTTAATTTTCTTTATCTTCCATTGTAGACAGAGTAGAAGGGTAAGAGAAAAACCTCTATATATGGGCTCAAATTTATGAAGCTGTCTGAAAGTCAGAATATTCCTAGTTCCATGGCAACCAATCACAGCTGCCCTTAAATATTCATGAGCAAAGTTAAAATGAAAGCTGAGCTGTAATTGGTTGACATGGGCAACTTGGAATATTCTGACTTTCATTCAGCTTGATAAATCTGCCCCTATGTTGTGTGTATGTGTGTGTGTGTGTGTGTATGTGTATGTATATATATATATTTGTATATATATATATATATATATATATATATATATATATATATATATATATATATATATATTATACAGTCCCTGGGTTGCATACAAGATAGGTTCCTTTGGCTTGTACATAAAGGGGTATTCCCATCTGGGCATTTACATTTAATTAAATTCATTTGCCATATGTAAAAATTTCTTCAATTGGATGTTATTAAAAAAATGTTCCTGTGTGAAGATAATTTCTCATAAATGTAGTTATTCTGTCCCTTAGAAACGAGATAGCTTCCCCGGATACGACCACGTCATACTCTGGCAGCGGTGGCCAGACTTGCGCTATAAGGTCCTGCCAAACCACCAGGATTCAGCGATCATTACCACAGGACGGCTGTGCGACATGTAGTAACTCCCAGACATTTTATATACAATAACCTTTTGTTTCTTTGTGCACTCAATCTATCAGACGTGGCCGTATCCGAGGAAGCTATCTCGTTTCTAAGGGACAACATGGTTATATTTATGAGAAATTATCTTCACACAGCAACATTTTTTTTTTTTAATAACATCCAATTGAAGAAATGTTTATATATGGCAGATTAATGAAACTGAATGTAAGTGCCCAGATGAGAATACCCCTTTAAGTTAAAGTTCAATATAATTACTGTATATTTTTGTTTAATTATCATATGAAACAGAAAAAATTAATGGAAGTGCTAATTTTTATTTGTCTCTATTTTTGTGAAAAATTTACATTTGGTACATTAAACTGGTACCACCAAAAAAACCAGGGGCAACTACTCTTAGATCCAGGCACATTGACTGGTAATCATCTTATATTTTGTTATCCATGGCCTCCTTCCTTTTAAAATGAAGTGTTATAATTATGCTAATTAAACAGAAGGGCTCTGGAAGGTGGTACCAGAACCCCTTCAGCTTCACAAGCTGTCACATTGTGCTGGAGCTTGTCCTCTTCCCTTCTGCTCCCTTTCCCCTCTTGTTTCAGAACAGAGGAAATGCTCCTTGCATAGTGTAAGCTGCAGCAGGGAGTAGCTTTGGTAATGCCCCCTGATCCCTTTTGGGTCATTAGCATAATTTTAGAATGAAGAAGGCCATGGATAACAAATATAAGAAGATCACCACAGTCACGGTGCCTGGATCTATAAGTAAGTGTCCTTGGTTTATCATGCTTCATTTTGATGGTAGATTTATGGAGCCTCAGTCCAAAATAAATTGTAGTTTTTACTGTTCATGTTTACTTATATTTTCAGTTATAATACATTCCTATTGAAAATGCTTTACTGTTTTCTTTCAAGTGAAAAATAAAATTAAATACCGGGCTTCCGCTTGCATTAAAATGCAAAAGACCATTCGGATGTGGCTCTGCAGAAAGAAGCACAAACCACGGTAAGAATGAAGGCTGCATACAGAATCGTCCATTTCTCCCACACCATCACATGATATTTTTTTTATTCCTGTCAGACCCATCCACCAACTTGTACTCACAATCACAGATTGATTTCAGACGCATAGGACTGTAATCCTCAACAGGTGTTCAATACCTATGTGAAATGAGAGCGGCATTAAAGATTTCTAGATTGAGCAATTCATCCCAATCAGTTGACAGATTGAATGATATGTTTCTCTTTGAAACAACATCAACATAAGGCTGCTATCATCTTGTTTTTACATTTTAACAACTACTTTTATTGGCGCAGATGCAGTTGCTTTTGTGGAGCAGGCAATGGATTCTTTCTGCTTGCATTCCTTTTATTGTGCTTCCTCAAATTAATCATGGAGAGGAAGTATCCTTTCAGCTTTTAATCTATTCTCCTTTCCATTTCAAAACTGTCAATAAGTGGCAACAATAGGGGGGGGGGGGGTAAGTGTAATCTTAACTTTAAGAACGACACACTATGGAACCCTAAGAGGGTTTACCCGATATTGTCGGCTTGTCTGAAACCTGGCACTTTTTCCAATTCTTCTTTTGCTGTATAGTAGCTAACTACACGGATCGGATATTATTACCTTACCTACAGCTAGTGTAGTGAAAAAACACCTCTTAAAGGGTTTGTTCAGCTTCAAGCATTTTTTAATATTTTCCATTGCCTACTGCTTCAAGCATCATTTCTTTTATTTTTCTGGTCAGGATTTCTTAATCCAGTGCTGTAAGGTCAGGTTTATAAGACATGTCTACTGTAGCCATTCACCAACCTCAGAAGTCATGTCTTGTTGAAGTCACATTGAAAGCTCTTGGCGCTTGGGGAACATGTACAATATAAGGCAGGCTGCTTTATTGTTGATAAGTCCTTCTTTAACTTTAATGCAGTCAACAACTCCAATTTCTTGTCAAACAATTCAATACAATAGGACAACCTTCTAGCACATCCCTAGAATAGCTGACGATAACATAATAATAAAAATTGATCCTGTACATGTATTTCTTCTGAAGTTGCACTGAAGGGCAACCTACCCCATCCACAGAATAAAGTAATTCCGGTAACGAAATAATGATGGGCAGCGCGGTGGCTCAGTTCTTAACACTACAGCCTTGTGGGCAACACCTGCAAAGAGTTTGTATGTTTTTTTTCAGGGCTTGCATTGGTTTCCTCCCACACCCCAAAACATAATGGTAGGTTGATTAGATTGTGAGCCCCATTGGGGACAGGGACTTATTTGGCGAGCTCTGTGCAGCACTGTGTAATCTGTGTGCGCTATATAAATAAAGAAATTATTAATATTTATGACATTGGTAGGAAGTGGACCACTTAGACATACATGATAGATCACATCATATCACTCTCATATAGTATATGGAAAAAAACATGCTCCTCTTGAAATGAACATATTTGAATTTGTCCATCCAAGAGGAAAGTAATACATCTTGATATAACCCATAGGAAATATAGGAATATTAATTACATTTTTAGGTTGTTAATATTCAGATATAAGCTGCACTTTCCTGTAATATAATTCTCTTTTTTTTATTCAAGAATTGATGGTATGATAAAGGTGCGAACACTAAAATCCAGGCTTATCAAATTCAATGAAGTTGTCAATGCCCTTAAGGAAGGGAAGCTAGAGATGAACAAACAGGTGAAGGACCTGGAGTCGTCCATTGATGCTCTTCTGTCTAAGATAAAGGTGAGCTGACAGCATTAGTGGATTTGTTCTCTTCTCACAAAGCATCACGTTCTGTATGCTAAAAATGTCATTATGCAAAATAGACTTGCATGAGGAAGGAAATAAATGAGTATTTTTCACACTTCCTGCCTCAGATTCTTTGGCAGACGACTTTCAGCCTGTAATTGTGTAAAAAGATGTAAATTTCAATGAAGCTCATAAAAAGCCTCATCACAGATAATATGCCTACTGTGCTTGGAATGATTCATGTTGGCGAATGTGCCTGGGAAAACCTGACGAGCTGTCATTTTGTGTCCATTGCCATAGTTTTTGGTTAGTCACAGTTTCCATGACTCTATTTTCTACTATTATATTGGTTACTTTGTTGGTCTTCTATTGTTTGCTTAATTTTACTTCATCCAGGACGTAATGGCCCTCATTTATTACAGTGTTTGCGCCAGTTTTCTGCCTGACTTTGTACTGAAAAGAACATGCAAACTGCTTGTACATGTATTTATAAAGTGTCCGCGCCAGTTTTGTGTCGCGGCTGCACTATGACCGATGTGCCACAATAATTCTGCACATGAGGAAGCGTTCTGGTGCAGAGTTGGACTGTGCCACCTCCTTTATTACTCTGACTCGACAGAATTGTGTTTCACACTTCCAGAGCAGTGCAGGTTGCATTATATTTGCTAAATATGGTGCACACTCCACAGGCAAACTGCACCAATATTGATACATGTGGCCCATGGTTTGATGTTTACTTGTTTACAGTAAAGGTGGTCCTGTTTCCTGAAATCATTTTTAAGACCAATACGATCTCTTTAGTCTTTAGGCACCATCTGCGTAGAAGTTCTTGACCCCATGTCTACATTTGTTGACTTGCCCGGTAGTTGACAAAGGTTGACTGCTTCTAATTGAGAGTCCATGATCCAGAACATTGTTTAATGCAGCTACAAATCAGCAGGCATGGTACATAGTAGGCTGCAGGATTGTAGATAGAATTTCTTCCATTCTATCTATAATCATCTAACAATCAACAGTCTACTGTAACTGATTGCAGGCATAGGTCATATTTAGACAGTTGGACCATGATGATAGATAATGAGGTACAGGTCAGTTTAGATATTTTTTTCTCTTTGTTACGAGATGGATGAGTAGACATGATTTCACTTCTGTAGTCTTAGATTGGGGTAATGCATTACTTAAATGCAGCCAGTGTGGCAGATGAGGATTAATAGAATGTAAGAGACAGTCCTCCCTTACACAGCTGCACGAGAAGCTGCTGGCACATCACCACAACAGCTGTGCTTGTTTTCTACATTTCAATGAAGCTACGTTAACACCAAGACTGACTGCATACATGCAATTTGACATAATACAGGATGCTAATTGCTAATCAGCCTAATCCCATTTGTAAACCATCATCAGTGTAGAAGGAAGTTGATCAACTTCTGCTTCTCCCTCCACCTGCACTTCTTGTCTTGTAGTACAATACAAGGTTTATTTTAGTAATCTGCAAAATTAACTGTGATTTTCATATGATAAAGTAGACTTACACCCAAAGCATGTATCCATTGTTATGTCTGCAGGAAAGTCACATTTTTGTAATTATTTACATTTTTAATAGATATTAACAGTTTTTGTTGTGGCGTCAATACAATGGTGGCGATGCAATCGAGACTTCTGCCGCGCACCTGTTACAGCCCAAAACTAAAGATTTAGTAAGCACGCGTGGCACCTGTATACAAACAAAGCGGTAGTGATGTCTGGCATCACAGCGGGATGCAGGGAGAGAGCCAAGAATACTCTTTATTATTATTGATCCCCTAGCGATATATGAAAACATTGGTATACCTGGGCAATCCCTTTAATTGTAAGGGGTGACTACTCCTTTTAGCCACACAATTATTTTTTCAGTCTGTAATATGAGATTGAGTAAGATTAAGCACAGGTTATATTTGGTATCATAAGAGTAACCATTAAAAGAAGTTGGTAAGATTTATGGTGTACTGTGTACATTTAGGATACCTTTTAGAAGCCTGAAAGCTTTTTACACAATCGCTGTTCAGGAGGCTGAAGTTAGTATTACTATTTCTCATCCCTTTGGCTGGCTTGCTGGTTGGCGTGTGCTTTTGGCCGCTCTTGAAGGTAGTCCCTTAGCAACGCAGGTGTACTTTGATCACATTAACAACATTCAGCATGTGACACATAATAATGGGATCATTGAGAATTACAGAGCGTTACATGACTGGGATTCTGTATTGTTTTATTTATAATCAAAAACAAATCGATCCCTGTCCTAGATCACATACACTGTAGATGAGTCTGGGGACTAAACTGCTTCTTCTAAACAGCATCAAATCTGTTTTGTTTCAAAAGCAAATTGAATAGTATAAATTAACAAAATCATATATTTGTTTGTGTGTACAACTAATAACATTGTAAAATACCACAGCTTGTCTTATTAATTCGATCAGCATTTATGCCAGGAGAGCTACAGGCTAAACAAGTGCATAAACATCTACTACTAGACAGAGGCAAATAAAATATTATTTTGGACTCCGGTCAGTATAAATTGCTATACTGCAGTACAGGAAGGAATGGGGTTGTATACCGTTGTAGACAAATGTATCCGTTTAATGGACACAATAATATAATGTGAGAGACTTATCCCACTGTCTACCTATATAGTGGGATACTTTGCAGTCTTCAGTTGTACGTATACACCTGGAATCCTTCCAATGTTTACTTACAACACAGTATAAAATGAGATTACATTACCCACATGTATTTGAGATGGGTTTGTTGGAGTGTTCAAAGTTTCCTAGTAGAACAATCACATACTTTTTAATCTCTTCCTGGCTTCAATGATTTTCACTGATACCTTGCTAATCCATTCTTTTCAAAGGGCTTTTTCATACATAATTTTTTTTCCCCACTGATCCAATGTTGTTGGTGAACAAAACAGGGCGGGCTCTTAAATTCTTTCCACAGGTGTGTTAAAAAAACACATTGAAAATAATGGCTCAGTAAGGCATTAGTTGAAATCACTGAATCCAGGAAGAGAAGGCAAATTTTTGTGTCCATAAGCTGAAATGAGGGCTTCAGTGAAAATAAAAAAATGTTAGAGCGGTTTTCTGGGCTGTTTAACTATAATTATAGATGTTAAGTATTTGATGGTGGGGTACTATAGTTGGTGCTTGTGCCTCATGAATGGACCCAGATAAAGAAAGCTACACTACAAGTACATCTCCCATAAAAGAGAATGAGAGCTGCTCCTGCATTGCAGTAGTCTGACCAATACAGGCAGTCCCCGGGTTACATACAAGATAGGTACTTTAGGTTTGTTCTTAAATTGAATTTGTATGTAAGTCGGAACTGTATACTTTATAATTGTAACCCCAGCCAAAATTTTTTTGGTCTCTGTGACAATTGGATTTTAAAAATGTTGGATTCTCATAAGAACCAGGATTAACAATAAAGCTTCATTGCAGACACCTCTGATAACTGATAATCAGACACCTCTGATTATTGTAGCCTAAGGCTAAAGTACAGTAAGTTACCAACATCCAGAGGTCCGTTTGTAACAAGGGGTCGTCTGTAAGTCGGGTGTTCTTAAGTAGGGGACCGCCTGTACACTACTCAATTTGGCTTCCTCCAAATTGTAGCTGTGTAGTTGCATGAAGATTATTGGCTGTCATACTGATCAATTACTTATAATTTTCCTTTGGAGCTTGTATAAACCAGATTACGCCATTTCTATGTACATTATTAGTCCGAACAGACCTCATGGCAAGGGGCACCTTCTTAGACTCCTTATGTATTATTCATACTAAAAATCCATCAATAAAAGTGACCACCAGTCTGGATGAACACGTCCGCCATGGTTATATCATATACCTGAAATGGCTGACTATGGAATTTAGTTGAACTGTCGCAGCCACCAGATCTACAGTCCAGGGGGAATGGTTTGTTCTGATCAATGCCTGAAATATCAAAATCCTATTTCATTCTTTTATATACAAGCTAAGTTCATGGCCTCATCCAAACGAACTTACAAGAAACGTGGGAGATAATTGGCAGTAAGATCTTTCTATTTTGCTCCCTAAAAGCAAGAATTTGATCAATATTACTGGTAGGAAAGCATTTGTAGCACACAGAAGGTTACAGTTCTTAGAGATGAAATGTCAAAGAGTTCTGTCTCTCGGTTACAAACAATTTGTATTGAGCAGTTTTAATTTCCAAGGTTACTAGATATAAAATGGCTGTTAATGCGTATCCCAGTCATTTGTACAGCCAAGATTTGTATTTTTAATTTGCTTTTCATTTTCATCTTAGAATGGGAATGCAGCCCAAAATTGATGAGAATAAACGAGGGTATGTGTTTTCTGCACAATGATTGCTGTCACTGCAGCTTCTATGGATTTCAGCAAGGCCACAATACATTATTGTCAGAAGCGTAAAAATAGAGGTTTTTCGCTGGAAAGAAAAAGCCTGCATAAATCTTTTTTCCTTCTGCATCGCAAGAATTCCGTCCAATGTCATAGCATTGCCTTTACTTAAGTTGGTGAGCTGTAAAGGGTACATAGTCATTGACTATAAGAGAAATATGATAGATCCTTAAAGGCGTATTCCCAAGAAGACTTTGGATAACAAAATAACACACTCCAATTCACTGTTATTAACAGAAATACAGTATTTTACAGATATAATTCCAACCTTCTTTTCTCGTCCTGGTGTGTACAGTATTCGGCACCCCTAATTACAACCGTTAATCTTCTGACTATAATAGGATTCTTGTCATGAATAGCTTCTCTTGTCTGCACACTGCAGTGCTGTCTGCCTCCTGCCCCTTCCCCTGCATTACAAGACCAGCTCAGACACAGGCATGGTAAGAAGAGCCAACTTGTGTATTCAGGGCCAGTTTTAGACAAGGTGGACCCTGGACAAAACTAAAAGTGGGCCTGAAAATGAAACAATATTACGAACAGTCACAGTCCGTAAGAGGCTCCCTTTAGTCCTGCACAATAATAACACTCTGTAGTTTACAAACAGTAGTATGGTAAGTATCTGTAATATAGGACTGTAGGAGAATTTTATATATAATTTAATGTAATTTTGATGATAAGCAGATTGATGATAAAAAAATAAATATGATAGGCTGCGCTCCAGAGATGCAGTAGGGAGTCGAGGCTTTATAGCAGAGTGTGCCAATGGAAGCCTCTCCTCAGTTCCAGACATATAGAAGCCTGCATACAGTTTGCAAAAAACACATAAAGGACTGCAAGACCATGAGAAATGGGATTCTCTGGTCTGATGAGACAAAGATTGAACTTTTTGTAGTTAATTCGAAGCAGTATGTGTGGAGAAAACATGCGGCCAAGTACAGAGATATCCTGGATGAAAACCCCTTCCCGAGGCCCAGAAGACAATGACCCTAAGTACACAGCTAAAATAACAAAGTGGCTTCAGAACAACTCTGTGACCAATGAGAGCTCTGACCTAAACCCAATTGAGCATCTCTAGAGAGACTTGGAAATGGCTGTCGACCAATGTTCTCCATCTAACCTGAGGGAACTGAAGAGGGCCTGCATGGAAGAATGGAAGATGAACCCCAAATCCATGTGTGACAAACCTGTTGCATCATTCCTAAAAAGACTTGTGGCTGTACTAGCTCAAAAGCTGCTTCTATTCAATACTGAGTATTGTGTCTGAATACTTATGACTATATGTAATATTTCAGTTTTTAAATTTAATAAATTAGTATAACATAGTGGACATTAACGAGCAAAAAATAACTTTTTTGATCTTTCCAATTAGCTGCAATGAAAAAAAGAGTGAAAAATTTAAAGGGGTCTAAATATTTTCCATACCCACAGTACATTTTAGTGGTTGCAGTGATTACAATAGGCTGCAGATTGACACTGGATACTAGTGAGATTGCGGACGCTGGGTAGCATTCACACTAGACTGCGGACTGAGTGTGTTGTGACATGCCGCGCTTGTATTGTGCTGATAAACAAGTGCACTGGGACGGGCCTCCGCTTGATCACATATGCGTTTAAGTAATGCAAGGCGTCAGGTGCTGGTTACAGATCACATGCGTTTCAGTGGAAGCGCATATACAAGCCCGGCCCCCAGATGTTTGCATTTTGGTTGTAAACACAATATAAATGTGGCCACATTCTAACTGACGTTCTACAAGACGCTGATATAGCTGAATTGAATAGTAAAGCAGGGAGCTATAAGCCTCCAGCTCTGACAAATTGGCATAATTTGACTGGGGGCCCATTTGAATGTGTTTGCCCCACCTATCTGAACCCCTAGCTATGCCACTGCAGGAGATAGATGATAAGCATCTTCCCCCAGGCATTCAATCAAGTAGTATTAAAAGTTCAATGCATCCTCTGCCCACAAGTCCACATGCAGGGGGCCCTGGGCAAATTCCCATTTTGACGACTCCTAACGTCGGCCCTGTGTGTATTTTATTGATTAGGTCAGGGAGCAGTGCTGACTCTGTGCTTTATTGATTAGATAAGTTACTAAAGCTGAGAGTGTTTTATATCCATCGAATGGATCCTCAACATCTCTCATATCTGATTTGTCTCAATTCTCTTTTTCCATCTGTCAGCTACTAGTAGAATGTTCAGAAGCTAAATGAAAGTGTAGATAAACCCTGTACCCAGATAATCTAAGCACATTGTCAGCGCACAGTATGTCATTCATAGCTTAGAAGATTCATGAAGTGTCTGCTTAGAGAGTCCCTGCCCGCACTGACCAGCCTAGTGAGTGATAGAAGCAAAAACAGCAATAAAACTGACTAAAATTGCAAAGTAAGGAATGGAAAATGATCTTTATTGTGTAAACGTCATTAGGTGAATAAAATTTTTTTCATGGGAAAACCTCTCAACTAGTGTTTTAGGAGACGCAAGTGATTATTTTTTTTTTTTTTTTGGTCTCCTTCATGGGGGATTTCTGTATCTTTCTGGACCATTGATGTTGACCATGTCATGTCATTGCAGAATGTTGACACCAAATAACACTAGCACTCAAATAATCCCAAGAAAGTGCAATAGGGTCAGTTTTTATTGTGTGTTTCATCATTGTCATTAGGAGGATTTCACTGCATGCAACTCTAATTTATCTGCTGAAAAAGCCAAATGTAGTTTCTGACACCAGTTTGAAAAGATTCTTAACATATCGGGATGATACAAGAAGTCCTAGCTACTGCAACCAGTACCGCCAAAAAGTCTCAAGCTCATTAAGGCTCCACAGTGAGGAGCTGTTCACCCCTCCCCTCTATAAAGAAGCGAGCGACTGGCGTTGTAGTACACGTCCTATATTTTTTCATGCACAGTCACAGTGCAGTGAGACAACGGGGCAGATTTATCAAGCAGTCTGAAAGTCAGAATATTTCCAGTTGCCCATGGCAACCAATCACAGCTCAGCTTTCATTTCACCGGTGCTCATGAATATTTTAAAGGGGAGCTGTGATTGGTTGCCATGGGCAACTGGAAATATTCTGACTTTCAGACTGCTTGATAAATCTGCCCCAACGTGTGCTCAACGCACCGTGGCCGGGCGCCCTAAATAGTGTGGCTGGATATCGGTCCCCATTACATTAGTGAGTATTGGACCTTAGAGTATCATTTCGTTATTTTATTTGCTTTTATTGATACTTGCTTACAGTTACTTACGGATTTTATAGTGTATTTGTTTTTGGTGACATCTATGGTTGACTTCCTAAAGAACTTCCACTGGTAGGGATTTTTTTTCAGATCTGAAGGAATTTGTAATCGAGACTTAAATTTAAAGACTTTCTTTGTTCCATAAGAGTAGAATCTCCATCATCTGAATGTTTTTTTTTTGTGTTATTTCTTGCTAGAACACAATAATGACCCGTGAGCAGATTGAAAGAGAATATGATGCTCTTGTGAAAAGCTCAGGCCAGCTCCTAAACGCCTTACAGAAGAAGAAGAAAGAAGAGGAAGAAGCTGAGCGTTTGCGTCGTATTCAGGAGGAGATGGAACGGGAGAGGAAAAGACGTGAAGCAGAAGAGGAACTACGGAGAAAGGAGGAAAATGAGAGGAGACTGTAAGTTACAGCAAAGAGCTTGGGCTGATAGAAGGGAACTTCTATAGTATACTCAAAATATAGCTTAGGCTGTTATGCAGTCTTATACTTATACTGTTCCGTTTTAATTCCTTGGTAGGAAAGCCGAGATTGAGGCTAAACGGAAACAAGATGAGGAAGACCGGAAAAAGAGGGAAGAAGAAGAAAGGAGGATTCAGGTATGTAGAAGTACAATCGATGAATTGTACAGTTTCAGTTTAATAACTTGCAGCATCTTTCCTGTGCTCATTCATTCTTGTTCATGTACCTGTAGTCAGTGTAGTCTCCTTTCCATCTCTGATAACAACCTGCCGCAGTAATTCTCTGTCGCAGGCCAGATGCAGTCAGAATTTTAGTCTCTGCTCTTTGTTCATTCTCCTCTCCTTTTCCTGTGCTTTTTAGCTAGCACTTGTCAGTTCTTCCTTCTTTCTGATTCTTTAACGTCTCCCCTCCATTTACCTTACAGCGATTCTCTGTGTTTTGCCTGCATTGAAAGATTGTGGGCTATGGCTATACCACATAAGCTAATATGTAATTGGTTATTTAAAAATTTGCTCACCTTAGCAGGAAAATGTTGTGTACATACACTATGATGTGGAATCAAAATGCAACTGGCCCTTTATTCAGTCCTGTGACGTTGTCCCTTTGGAGGAGACAAAAGACAAAAGATGGTTGCTGGTCACATGTTTACATCACATGTCTTGTACCTGCCTGGGCAGGTCATGTGTTAATCACTACATTTGGCTGTAGTCGGTTGGTTGCAGTGCATCCAGTTTGGCCAGTGTTGTGGTGAGACCCATCTCAGTGGGGGCAGTGATGGCAGTTACATCATCACATCATTACTATGGTAACACAGCAGGACGGCCTGTTACATAATCACTGGGAGCAGAGCGTAAGATGGAGGAGCTGTTACTGAGAACTGAGGCATCGTGGGAATTTTAGTTGAGGATGGCAACCATCTTGGAGATAATTCTGACTACTTTGGAAAGCCCATAAAATTTTGTGAATCATAAAAACAAACCTAAGCTCCAAGCTTTATGGGTATTTGTATCAGACGTTCATATTCCCGGAATACCCCTTTAATTTTTTTCTTCTGCAACAAATCATTGTGTAACTTTCCAGTTTAAGTCTTAATCTTTGCGTTAGTGTCTTCCTTGAGATTATATTAAGTGCTAGTTTTCTTTCCAACAACGACATAAAGGCAGAGTTTTTTTTTACTCAATCATATCCTTCACCTTTTGTCATGTCCTTTTGTTCTCTCATTTATTATTTCTTCACCTTCTGTAACTACATTGCAGATGTCAAAAGCACTCCAGCTGACTGAATGTCTACTCTTTCTGTCATCCTGACTTTACCTTGACTCATTATTCACAATTTCCAGCGTTTCTCATGAATTCTCCTTAAGAAAGAACACTATCCCTAATCCTTTAAGCAAACTGTCAGATGTTTTCATCTCATCTCATCTTATCGCTTGTTAACTGCTCCCCTTCTCCACTTGCTGTGATTATAAGCACCGTTTTTCTTCTATGGCAGTACGTAGAAATGGACTTACATGAGCTACTGAATGGACTTTTGTTGGATCTACTCTTTTCTCCTCCAACTAGACCTTAAACCCTCAGACTTGAATCCCGCTAAATGAACTCCCCAACCACAGTATTAACTATAGTCTTCGCCAGGTCAGACTTGGTTTAAAAAGGTTAGGATTGCACCTGCATCTACTAAGAGGCCAGAGCTCCGTAGAAGATATGGGTACATAGTAGCATACATTTTTATAATAATCTATGGAAAGGCTAGTAATACACAGTCCACACCTGCATCTGGTCTTTCCTTTACATTCTCCATTTTAGGAAATCGGAACATAAACTAAGAACAGAAGGTGAATAGAAGGTCA
Source organism: Engystomops pustulosus (assembly GCF_040894005.1). Lineage (NCBI taxonomy): Eukaryota > Metazoa > Chordata > Amphibia > Anura > Leptodactylidae > Engystomops > Engystomops pustulosus. The sequence goes on along the minus strand of NC_092413.1, from coordinate 129,367,766 downwards.
CTTGGTTCAACTTTCATTTCCATAGACTTTAATGAACCTTTGGTTATACATTGGTTATTAATAGCGGCAAAAAAACAGATGCGGTGTGTCTGCTGCGCACAGGTGTGAAGTTAATCTAAGAATGTGTGCTTACTTTGCTTTAAATGGTGTTCTAGTCTTTATTATGGCCATATACCATGGCTTTGGAAAGACGACACGTCATTTATTTTTTTTACCACAACCACAGACATTACAAAATCTTTTCTAGGTGACAACATTTGTTTCCCACTTGAGTTACTGTATATACTGGCGTATAAGACTACTTTTTAACCCCTTAAAATAATGGCTACAGTGGGGGGTCGTCTTATACGCCGGATATACGGGGGCCGCACTGTGTGAGGTGTTTTTTTTCCCCGTCAGCGCGTAGAGAGCCGCTTCCTGGGACCGCCGCGCATGCGCGGCAGTCCGCCTCTCACAGTCATTAGAAGAGGCTTAGTACGCGCTGACGGGGCGGCGCGCTGTATGCTAATGCAGCCGCCTTGTCACAGCGGTCGGCGTCACAGAGCTGGGGGTCACAGGCAGCACTTACAGAAGCATGTCGGATCTTCATTAATATCGCAGCTTACAGTTATGATCACCAGGCACTTGCTCTCTTGTTTGTTTTGCAAAGTTTTAAGCAGACTTTTTTTCATTTGGGAGAGGGGTAGTCTTATACAGTGAGTATATATCAAATTCTATATTTTTAGGGCAGAAGTTGGGGGTCGTCTTATACGCCCAGTCGTCTTATACGCCGGCATATACGGTACATCATTTCTACAATGCGATTTGATAATCTCCATCTGAAGTCCCTCATTGACATTCAGCAGCATCTCCTTTATATAATGCTGTGGGTTTTTTTTATAACATAGGGGAGTTCATTAGTCTTGCTTTGCTAGATGTCTCTCTTATTTACTTCCACCTATTGTTGACAAAGATTCATGGCATGTGAAACATGTTTATTAAGTGCATAGCTCACTGTGGCCACCATAAATCTTCAAGTGTAATGTTGGAAGAATGAACATTTGAGCAATGAGAGATTTGTATAATGGTGTATGTAAAACCGTTACTATGTGATCAGCCTCTTTCTTTACCAATTGAAATGATTTTTCAATGGTTAATGTTCCTATAAACTGCAGTAAAGGAGCAGAATAGGAGTCTGTATTGTGTTAGCATTCCAGGTAAATATTTTTGATTGTTATCTTAAAAATTTAAAATACTGAAAATTGAATTTTAAGCCTGATTGTTTCTTATTTACGTTGACAACATTTATCATATTATAATTTATTATATCGGTTTTCTAATTCTGGATTGTGCTTAGAGAATTCTTGGTTGTGTTTCTAAAATTTTTACTTAAACCACCTGGTGTGATACTTGCTATTTTCACACTCTTTTTTTTGTTAAGTATTAATCCTAGAATTTGCACATTGATGTAATTTACCCTCCCTAACTTAGTTATTGCCACAAAGCAAAATTATATAATTATTTTTATTAACTGACATACAGGCAGAGGTGGAGATGCAGCTGGCCAAAGAACGTGAAGAAGAATCCCAGCAACAAACTATTCTCGAACAAGAGCGTAGAGATCGCGAGCTTGCTATGAGGATAGCTCAGAGTGATGCAGAGCTCATCAATGAAGAGTATGGACCGGACTCAGCACTGCGCAGGTATTCACGTGTCATATTTTCTTTTTTCTCAACCTAATTTCTTTGTTTCTAATTCTATCTTTTACTTATTTTAGTTGTTTTTTTTGTAATTGCACTTTTTTGTGCTTGACCTTCTTCTCAATAGAAAATTAACAGCTTTATATTTTGGAACTAATTGCTTACTATCAACATCTGCTTCAAGTCCTCTTTGCTCTAGACTGTTTATTGACTGTTGACTGTTTATTGATTGTTTATAAACTGTTAATTTCTACTGTCAGCGCCAACGTCATCTAAGCCATTTGCCCTTTCTGATTTGTTGTTCATTTACCAACCTGACCCAATGTCTCTCCTCTGTAGTATGCATACGTTTTTACAAGTCACTGCTAACTTCTTTTGCTTGTAAAATCTAAAGATGATTATATTACTTCATTATTCAGTGGACAGCTTTTCAGTATCAAACTTTTTCTCCACACCTCTACCAGCAAGGGATGATGTAGATAATTGTTTTCTTGTAGATTGACACCTCAACACCCCTCCACATACCATATTTCTAACAGTCTTACTTTCCATGGAAACATGGAAGATGCATAACTAAGATTCAAACAAAGATTTTGGCTTCAAATGAAGCTACAATTATGCTGTTTGTACACAACAGATTACACAAAGCCACACTAAATGCAATACTTTTTAATGGATCACGGCCCACAGTCATTATTTTATAGACCATGTGACTGATCTGTTATAGTAGAGCATATCCTAGTCAGAACTGTGTTATACTGATCACTTGTAGACTATAGTTTATGAAGATCTATAAAAAACGGAAACCAAACAGATAAAAATAGGTCATGAAAAAACGGAAAAGAAGTTGTTTTTGTGCATCTAACCTTAACATTTAGCAGAAAATTGTCATAAGCCAACTTTGTAGTTCTGATTTGTATGTAGATTTTGCTAATGTTTTGTCACATTTTGATGACATCTCTAATGGTCCTAAGAATCAAAGCTTCAATAACTATCTTCTTAAGGTACTTTGAAAGTGACTTTGATTAACAATCATCGAAAGTTCCAGCAGTTCTGTTTGAAATAATTGTGTTCACATTATACAGAGCCTGAAGCTAGTTTTTGGTGAATATATTAACCTTATACCATCCTCTGCTCTGTATCTCCCACTACAAAGCAAAGATGATTTAATCTCTGCACTTCTTAACCCCCTGCTTGTTTTGATAAAAGCACCAAAGGTATATGTAAGCTTCTGTGCACCAAAGGGATTCATTTAAGTGGAATCTAGTTTAGCAAGATTTTTTCTCCTGTTCACTTATTTCAACTTTTGACATGATTTATGTGTTACGACTGTGTTGTTGTCCTTGGAATATATACATTTCTCGGGGATTGGGTAGTGAACTGTGAGGAGTGAAACTTCATCGCAGGTCTGTATGTTTGTGTTTGATTAATTTACTGTGCCACATCGTTCTTTGCTGGGGTGATGGTGCAGTGACTCATAGTATAGCACGCACAAGGTGACAAATAGATTGTTATCTCTTGCTCATCAAAGGTAGAGCTGACTTCAAGGCCGAGATTTGATAACTGTAATGTAGGTTTGCTCCTGTGCTGTATAATTTTGCCTTTAATTACTCTTACTTTTTGTTATCATCTCAGTGTTTTAATTAAGGGCTAGAGCGAAGTAAGATCACAAGAGCGGTTTTGTGTGACAGACTGGATTGCAGCATTTTTTTTTCCTTAAGCAGTCTTTAATTTCAGGTTTCAGAAATAAAATGTGAACTCCTCATAAAAACCCTGACCCTACTACTTCCTTAGAGGCATTTTTAATAACGTTGGAATGTGTCTTCCGGCAAAATAAAAATGGCTTGCCGGCTGTATAAAAACAAAAGTACTTTTCATCTAAAGGCATCCGTGGTCACTGGCTGCAACAGTGACAGATTCCTGTGTGGGGATGTTATAACTGGACCCCAGGCAGTGCATAGCTGAGGGAAGGGAGGGGGCAGCGTACTCAAAGGGGTGTCCATGAGGGCAGTATGACTTTGATTATTTTCATACAGCTGGCTGAGCCATTTTCAGTAGAGTATAAATTTGTGATTCAGCCCTTCAAACACGGAAGAGTAAGACTCACATAAGCTTATTGTACAGATTGCATGTGTACCCCTCCCCTAATTTCAGTGGGTCTGGCCGCCCATCTAATCAGAATATAAGTCTCTGTAGGCTGGCGATTATTGTTTACTGAAATTCAAGGAGAAAAAACGTATCTATTTGTAAATCGCCCTCATAAAACAGATTATTGTAGGAAGAGCCGTGTGCATATCAATGCATCTTGTTTATGGCGGGCTGATGATGCTGCAAGGCAAAAGTCGATTAGTAATCCATTAATATTTATAGTTCTTAATTTGCCTGCACCTCATTAGCAATGACTGGGAATTAACAGATCTGCTGTTCATCATGACTTTGTGAGTGATGTGTATTCAGAGCAGCTTGCAAACTTCTGCATTCTGTACTCTGTGCTGTGACGTATGTGTTCTATACAGATAGTGGTTTATTAAATGCATTTCATGTGTGAGAGAGCTAATCTCTACCCAGAGGATAGAAGACCTGAAAGAAATACATGTTGGCAGATGCAGCTTTAACTTAAAACAAGGTCACTGAAATAGCAAAGAACAGAGTCTGCTTCCTTTACAAGAATCCAAACATTTCTAAATATAATTCCACTATAAAGTTATTTTCAGCATTTCTCCTAATTTATGGCGTGCATATATTAAGCTAAAACTATAGCCATTTGTAAAGCAAATATCTGCCCTTCAGAGATAACATAGCTGTGCAAATCCAAAGATGTAAACCCAAATACAGTCCTATTTAGTTAAACCATTTCTTGTTTTCACCATGTTGTAACAGTTGCTTTTGCCGATAAAATTGGAACATGGAAATGCCCAATCTGTGCTCTGTGATCACTAAAACTGCTATTGTAACAATATAGAAACTAGCGCATGATCATGTAGAATCATGTAGAATCATGTGTGGAGATCATGGATGAGACACAGCCAACATACTCAATAACCTTCATAAGAAGATAATGGGGTAGATTTATCAAGCTGTCTGAAAGCCCATGGCAACCAATCACAGCTCCTATTTAGAATATTCATGAGCACTGGTAAAATGAAAGCTGAACTGTGATTGGTTGGCATTGGCAACTAGAAATTTTCTGACTTTCAGACAGCTTGATAAATCTGCCCCAATGTTTGTGTTGTATACTACTCTGTACATAATGTTTTCTGCTATGAAGCAGTTCAACATAATAACAAGCGGAACAGCCCATATGTTCCTTCAAAACTTCAGTCTCCTGTTCCATCCGGCTATTGTTGATTAAAGGGAACCTCTTCCACAAAAATGCCTTGTAATCTGAGGGCCAAACGTCGTACAGCTGTGTTTGTATTATTTTTTTCTACTAACAGAAAGTTTGATTCATATTTATAATTCATCAATTCATTTAAATGTATTACTTAAATAGAGCAATTTACTGTAATGGCCCTTGGTGATAAAGCAACTTTGGTTAATTTTGGATACTCTTGATATTCCCCCTTTTAAGCTGTTAAGTCGGGGCTACGTTGTGACTTGTTGCAACACTTCTTATTGATTTTAACTATTGATACTGTAGAATGCATAAAATAGCAAAAAAGTTGCAGTGTATCCTACCCTGCCATCTGGATTTCGACTGGAACATCTATAGCTAAATATTTAACATATATTGAGTATAACTACTGGAAGTATACTCAACCTTCTTTTTATTTCTGCAGCATAAAACCAGAGTTCACTGTACCCTGTGCGACATATGCCAAGTAAGATATATTTTATGCCCACATACATTTTTTAATCATCGGAGACCTGCATGTGTGATTTCACCGTTTAATGAAAATTGGAAAAGTAAAAATCAATCCGTACGAATAGGCAATTAGAGAATTTAGAGAGTTCTATTCACATTAAAGGCTTTGGGGGGGGTTCTGGAAAAAAGGATTTCTTAATTATTGCTAATTTTATTTTTTGCTAATCATGTTATCCTGTAAAAGACTTGAAGAGATTAAAGTGAACTGGAACATATAATCCTCTGTCAAGTTCCTGCAGAGATCATTATACTTTGAAAGAAAAGCAGGGACGGCACATGAAGGGATTTATCCAAAATCTGGTCAATAATACAATAAAGCATCTGCACTAATAATACTTGTCTTCTGTTTTCAGGGCTGGTGGAGGAAAGACTAATCTGACGATGTACGTTTTTCACTTGACCATTCTGTATTACATCAGGCAAAACAATTTTATATTATCTGTGTATAAACTTCTGGCACTGCTAACAGTAGCGGCCAATACTGAAAGCTGGCATTAGGGTCCCCTGTTATGTTGATCATGGCCATACCTAGATTTAAAGGGGTATTCCCATTTCAGCAAATTAATTCTATTGTTTACATTATAAAAACTTATACAGTACACTTTTTAAATATACTGTACTTTGTTTCAATTCCTCACTGTTTTCTAGATCTTCTTGCTGTCATTCTATAGAAAGGTTCTATGTTTACTACCAGTAGAAGAATCTGACCATGGTCACACGGCTGGTTGGTATCCTACAGGGTAATTGAAGCTTTGTGTTAAAATGAGCCCTGCACCAGTGTGACCATGGTCAGATATTGGTCAACTGGAAGTAATATAGAAGAAGTCTATAGAAGGACAGCAAGCAGAGATCTAGAAAATTGTCCTAGATTAGGAATTGATACAGAGATTATATTCACTTGTTTAACTTTTTGTAATCCAAACAATATAATTTGCTTAAATGGGTACACCCCTTTAAGCTTACATACAAGCACACATTATCTTGTGGATGGGGAATAAATGCTGGTTAGGGAAAACCCATTTCAAGCATGATTAACCAGGGACCCTTACTCATAGATCCAGGCACTGTGACTGTAGTAATCTTCATATAATTGTTATTCATGGCCTCCTTCCATCTAAAATCAATTTCTATAATTATACTAATGAGCAACATACCCAGTTTCTTAATGTTTTTTTCCGTGCTGGATCTAATGGCCATGCAATACTGATAATACTAAACAACCAAAGCCCAGTTCCCACCTAAGTTTGGACTTCTGCTATTTACTTTTGACACAAAGATGACAATAAAAAAAGACTAACGGATCTGTTAAAATGTCCATTGATGTGAATGTACATTTAATGTCTTCTGTTAGTGCTTCTGTTATTTGAGCAGAAAATTGGACAGAAGTGCAAAACTTTTTTTTTCTCTGAAGAAATGGAATCCTAATGGAAGTGTTACAGATGGACACTAAAGGAAGCCATTAAAAGTATGTCTTCTTCGATCCCTCAGTCTTCTGTTTTTGTGAGGGAAGTTAATAGTGGAAGTCCAAATGCAGGTTTGAATTGGGCCCTAAATGGTAAATAAATATGGTATAATATATACACAGTTGTTGAAAGTATTTGAAGTATGGTATCTGCTGTATTTTAAAATCGGGTTTTGAGTGGGACAATTTTTGAATAGTGCTTGTCCAACATATAGTACCCCACTGTGGGAGGGAGACAGATCCGTTCCATCTTCATTTGAATGGAGCTAAGCTGCAGTGACTTGGTTTGGCTAGACCACTAACCGGTTTGCTTCCTACTCCATTCATTGCATATCAGCTGCATCTATGTGGTTCTGGATGTCCAGTTCCCAACACTATTTTATTGAATGCCTAGTCTTTACAATAGTAATCAAGTTTTAAAGCCCAGGAAACCTATTTAATTTTTTGAAAGTATTTTGTTGCTTTTATGTTATTGTTGTTGTTCCATCAACTTTTTTTTAATTCATTTTATTTTATTTTTATTAACCTTTCTGTTCAGGGATGAAATGGCTAAAGAAATGTCTGACATTTTATCTAGGTTGGTGAGACAAGCTGTATGGACATGTGCAATTATTTTCTATT